>NC_140607.1:1457426-1637426 GCF_057381915.1 Diplotaxodon limnothrissa | reverse complement strand
TAATAACCCAAACTGGAAGCACCAGAGCTTCAGTTTCCCTGGGAGTGCAGTGTTGTTAATCCGCTGGAGGTCATCAGCCAAGTTCTGCCTTAGTTGTTCTAGTTGCCACGTATCATTGAGGTCTGCATTGTACCACCATCCCAGGCTCTTTATGGGCTTCTCTAAGACTGTTTGTACGACAATGGACTTCGATCAGGGTGCTGATACCCGGAGGACTGTGGGGATTCTCCTGCCTCTGGACTTCAATCGACTGATTTGACTTACTTTTTAAAAAGTATGTGTCAATGCGAGGCCCCTTTCTCAGCTCGCTGAGGCACTTCTTCTGTGTGTGAATGTGTGGATGATTGTGTAAAGTGTAAAGCGCTTTGGGGTCCTTAGGACCAAGTAAAGCGCTATACAAATACAGACCATTTACCATTTTACTTCTTCCTGCCTTTGTGGATTTTAAGGCCCATGTCAGTTGTTAGTTTTGACCAGCCACAAATGCAGTTCTGCAGCTTCTTTCCTACCATCATTGATGGTCCATTATTAGCAATGCTGGTTGATCTATTCATCGTTGGTACCGTCCGTGGTTCGTTGCCATTAAATCCATCCAGAAAGGGTCTTCATCCGCCCCTGCTTTCACAGGGGGTGACTAGTCGACTATCAAAATAATGGTTTGTGGCAGCCCTACTACAGTATTTGCTGCGTTAATGCAGCTATGGCGTTAACGTCATTTTAACAAGAGTAATGCTGACAGCACTAGAATAATAATCTCCAAATGTTTTATTATTACCAAGCAGCTCCTCTTTGATAGCTGCCGCGTCCATCTTGTTGTTGCCTGCAGGTGAAGCGATGGGGGAGGGGGAGCTGTGTTCAGTGATGGAGAGGCGAGGCCGAGTAACACAGCGTAGAGACAAAAGTGGACAAAAGAGAGGCAAACTAGCGGCTCCACAAGTATAATTATAAAGTAACATAGACTATATCGATATAAACGATATTGTCACATCTCATATCTCATCTCCCAAGAGGTTAAAACACAAGTTTATTTTTGTTATAAATACATCATCATCCTCCTATATCCAGTGTGTTATGGTGAAAGTTGTGAGAAGTCAAAAACAAGTAAACAAGACCGTGACTGCATAATAAAAGCCAAGAGATCTGCTCAGATAAACCCAAAATCAAACAGGAACAAATGGTTTTTTAAATAGTTGAGACACTAGGAAGCTCCTACGTAAGAAGGTAAGTTACATATTTAGCCCTAGTTTAAATACCTGAGACTCCACCATTTGGTTTTAGAACTGAAGACGTTTCTTGGCTGAGAGGTAAAGAAACTTCAAGAAGTCCAGACGATTTTATTTCCAACCTCCTTACACTTCCAGGACCTGGACCAGTCAGACATGTCAGACACATTTGTCACTGAGCCAGGCGTTCTTCTTTAACACCAAAACTAAGCTCAGACAGTCCCTTAGATTGGAATTCAAAAGCTGGGAAACTGATACCAGTTTAGCTGGATGGGGACATTCTTTGAAGTCTGCTAAATTTGTAACTAAACAAGTTCAGTATTCATATTCACGTTATCTGTATGTAAAAATAGTGAACATAATGCAGAATGGAAAAATTGTTTAAACTGAGTTTAACTTCAGAATATCAAAGTCATGAAGCAGGTAAAAGTTTAAATGTGTCCTTCTTAATGACTCTGTTGGAATGATTTCAATGGTGGGATAAAGAAGAACGAGATCAGGAGGTAAAGAAGAGGCAGAGTCAGGATTCAGTCTCTCCTGCATGAAGTCGAGGTTGAAGGTTTTCCTGAGTCGGAGCCTGATGCCAAAAAGCTGTAACGTCCTCTGTGACTGTGCTATGGAACAGATATGGATAGGGATGGGTATCGTTTAGGTTTTATCCGATACCGGTGCCAAACCGGTACTTTTGAAACGGTGCCGGTGCTTAAACGGTGCTCGAACCGGTGCTTAAAGAATGGAGAACACAAAATTGGTCCAAAAACCTCTCATGTGTAGCTGTTTTTTTTGTAAAAAGATAACAATGTTAGCCTTTTCTGCAGCTATAGGGCATATATGGTATCACTCTTGGCTGGAAGCAGTGCTTAAACAATGGAAAAAACACAAACTTTGTCCAAAAACCTCTCATGTTTAACTGTTTTCCACTTTTTCTTTGGTCATTTTAGCCTTTTTGGCCAGGGTGAAGGGAGTATCTGCCATCAAACAAGAAGACAGCCGCATGTAGCTATGATGATGTTTGCTAGTTCACCTTACATGCATTAATGTAATAACGTGGTTAGCCTACTCAACGTAAATTACACACGAACAACATTAAGCTACTCACGCAGAGAAGAACGGCTGCTGCTGCATCATCATCCTCATCATTTCTGCTACACTGGCAGGGCTAGGGGCCAGGACTCTCCTCTTCGGGTTTTTGGGGGATGTTGCTAACTCCGGGTCCGATAACAGGCACCACACCCGCAGTAGATGTGCTCGGTGTGAGGTCTCGCAGCAAGCTATCAAATACGGCGCATTTCTCGGCTTTAAAAAAACCCCGCTATGCGTCGCCAGGTGTTTCATCAGATTCGAGGTGTTACCTCCTTTGACAGTATCACAGTATCAGCTTAAAGCACTTGTTGCAGGCCGCTGAGTTTGCACAGACTTTTACAGCCAGACTTTGACCGCTTCGCCTTGGACATTTTTAATCTGTAGCTCTGCTCTAAAAGAACGGACATACCTGGCCCCGCCTACTATCCTCGGAAACGTAAAATGATTGGCTAGAATCTAAAGTGTATCACAGCTCAGGGGAAAAAAAGCACCGAAATGTGCGCTGCTTTTCGGTCTGGTTACTACCGTTTATGTCAGAACCGGTGCCATCATGGCAACGGATACCGGTACCCATCCCTAGATATGGATGTATCCTCATCTCTCTAAGAAGTCCCCGATGTTATCAACAAACACATCAACACACACAACAATCAACTAAAAATCCAAACGTCAGTGAACCTAACAGTCCAACTTTATGAAAATGATTTCCACATTACTCACACGTGTACATCACATCACTCAGGGCCTCTGTGGGCACAGAGCATTCAGAGAGAATCAGTGTCAGGTTTGGTTTTCATGTTTTATTAATAACTAAAATCCATTATCTGTATGTTTGTCACATATCTGACTAAGTATAGTTACTGTAGGTAATAAACTGAGAAATCTCCTCACTGCAATATACTGAACTAAAATCCAACGTTAGAGGCTGGATTAACTGAGCATGACCCTGGATAGTTATCTGTGTCCAGCTGAGAGTGAATGCGCGCTCGTGTGTAATTAAAACAAATGAACTTAAATCATCAGTGTCGTCTGTACTGACAGGAGTGACAGCTTTCACTGTAACCATCCCTTTATCATTAGACATGTGGGAACATTTGCACTCATATGTTCAGCTAACAGGAAAAAGAGATGGATTTGACAATGAAGAGTGGAAAATTAAAGACTTTCAAATCTTTTAAATTCTGTTTTGTGAAATATATTTTTGATTTGAAGTAATTATTAATGGATTAATAATTCATTTTATACATAATAAATCATTGTTGATGCTTTTATTTCAAATTAAGTTTTTAAATAACGAATTACCTGATTAATGTTTGATAGATGTTAAAAGACTTTGCCAAATTAATTTACTAATGATATTTTATTCATTATTGAAGCACAAAGTTCTTTATTTTGATGCGCATGAGTCTTCTGGTCCTTCGTTCAGTGGAAATATTGGAACACCTGAACTCAGTTATTTGGACGGCCTTTCCTAAAACGTCCATAGTCCTTTACACCACAGACCAACTCCAGGGGACACCTCCCACCAGGGGTTAAATGTCTCAGTCTCTTAGATGAGAGGTCAAACATCTTTGCAAACCTGAATAAGTCAGTTGCCTTTTTTTAAGCTTGTGAATCTCTGTTTGAATCCCTGGCAGTGCAAGAAGCATGACCACACATGCTGTAAACTATTGTACAGATTCATGTAGCACCTTATTCTGTGTAATCACTGAATTTCTTTTTCCTATTTTGAATCTTTTTTCTGTTTCAAATGTCATTTTTCACTGCAGCAGTTTAGGCAACAAAACCGCTGGTTTAGGAAACATGATGGTTTATGCCTACAAAGGAGCAACAGTGACAGAGAAGGAAAATTAATGAAAATTAATTAATTAATTAAAAAATCAATCTGGACAATAAGGCGGCACGGTGGTTAGCACTGTTGCCGCACAGCAAGAAGGTCCTGAGTTCAATTCCACCATCAGGCCGGGGTCTTTCTGTGTGGAGTTTGCATGTTCTCCCCGTGTTTGCGTGGGTTCTCTCCGGGTACTCCGGCTTCCTCCCACCGTCCAAAGACATGCAGTTTGTAGGGATAGGTTAATTGGATAATTCAAATTGCCACTAGGTGTGAATGTGCGAGTGAATGTGAGTGTGAATGGTTGTCTGTCCCTGTGTGTTGGCCCTGCGACAGACTGGCGACCTGTCCAGGGTGTACCCCACCTCTCGCCCTATGACAGCTGGGATAGGCTCCAGCGCCCCCCGCGACCCTGAAAAGGATAAGCGGTAGCGAATGGATGGATGGAATCTGGACAATATGTTTATGATATTTTTAGTAAAGTAATTTAGTAGTTTAGTAAATAAATAGGGCAAAACATTAGAAATAATAGAAACACACAGGAAAATTACAGCCTCATTATCTTAGCATGCTTGTGCTAACTGCCCGTATTTTGTAATAAGTTAGATATATTTAAACAGAACAGAAAAACCTGACATATTGTTTACTGTAGATCTGGGACATGTAGAGCTGGAAGCTGTTTATGGCCATAAATAATAACATATTTTTTATTGACGGTGCATGTTAAACCCATGAGATACACTCACTGTGTTCAGGATGAATCAGAATTTCTTGATGGGGCCGTCCTCACTGTTCAGGGGGCATCATCAACGATTAATCAATGTTGAAGAAATGATTTTGATATTTTGTTCTTTCTTTTTTTCAGTTATACGAACTGGATGATGATGAAAAACGCAAAGAGTTTCTCGATGACCTTTTCAGTTTCATGCAGAAACGGGGTAAGTAGAACATTCATATGTCAGTTGTGGCTTCCTGGGAGCAGGAGACGTGGCCCTCACAGTCACATTAACACTTGGGGGTCTATAAACAGCTTTAATGTGCTAATGTTATAGTTCCACTTACTCATAGCAGAAGTCATTCTTACAGATTGGGACTTTGTTTTCCAGATAAGTGACTTTTAAAGCCAAACAGGAAATGAAATCCCTCAGAAAGATCATGTTTGGTTTGTCATGTTAAACCAGGCCTTTTAAACTATTTCTCTGCATAAGTTACCTTGAAAAAATTAAATATCAGTATAAACTCATTTCAGTTCACTTATACAGTTACTTATTTATACAGCACCAGTTCAAACCAGTGCCTGTCAACATTACAAAGAGGACTGCAGTGGTTTTGTAGGACTGTGGCTCAGCACTTGGTGACAGAGAACCCCGATAGAACCTAGAAAGGTTCATCACTGAGAGACGTGACCCAGAAGTATCTGTGTGACTGCCATAATAAGAGCTGTTCCAGTTCTCCAAATACTAAGGAAAGGAGCTTCAATGCTTCCTTTGTTGCTTCCCTTAGCATAGGATACACTGGACTGTCCTTCATGAACAGGGAGGAGAAAGTGCTGCATGAAGAACGCAGAACACTATATAAGCTCAAGATTATGATCTACATCAATGGATATAAGTGTGGTTAAAGCTCTGTCTAATCAGTTTTCATTAGTGGTGTGTTTTGCTGTATTTTCAACAGGCTTGCGCTTTCCTATCCTCTTTTAGACCGGTCTGTTGTCCACCTCATATCAGATCGTACCTTAAGGTCCAAATTAGTCGCCTCAGCCGCACAAGAATCCGGGTCACGGCACCAAGTGTTAAAAACAGTTCTTTTAGATTCTTAGGGCCAAAAAGACACAAGGCTCAAAAGTGGTCTTTTTACTTTAAAAATGATCTTTATTTTACATATCCGGATATGGAGACCTTTCTCATAACACACAACCCAAGGTCTGAAGCACAAACAGAAGCCTGGTTATTTATATACTTGCTCTCACGTCACACCACATGATCAAACAGCCTAGTTGCTTTCACTTTCACTTCATTCTAGCTGCAAAAGCACGCTTCTGCAAAAGTTTCCTGTCAGCACTTTCTGGCACAGAGTGTACTCAGAGTTAGGCCTTTCTTATATTAAAACAATATAATCAGCAAATACGCATTCAAAATATATAATTCAAATCTTAACACAGTATTTAGCATGAACTTTTATTTCAGTACAGTTCTGCTGGCAAAAGCGATGGAAGGAGGAAACTTTACAACTACGTGTCACAAAGATGTTTTTCAGTGTTAGGTTTCATAACATTTCATTAAATTGTGTGCCTGAGGATTTTAATTGAATTGAATTTGACCCTTTTAATTTCTCCTGAAAGTGAATCACCCATGCATAAGGCCAGATGCAAAAATGCTCCTGTTCATAACCTTTAGCTGCAGTCTTTTTGCTCATGGTTTGGGTTACAACTCATTATGTAGCCAAGTAAAGACAGTAACACTATAACAGAAGTGTAGAATTATGTACCACAAAATTCAAATCCTTATTTCTCTTTCATAGAGAATCAGTAGTTAAGATCTTTCGATCTGCTAGAATATGATGAGCACAAAAATATAAAACATTTCTTTAGTTTTCAGTTGGACATGTCCCAACAGCTCACCCGGGAGGTGTCCTAGTCAGATGCCCAAACTACCTCGATTAGCTCCTTGTGATGAGGGCGAGTAGAGGCTCTACTCTGAGCCCCTCTCAAATAACTGAACTCTTCGCCCTGTCCTTAAGACAGAGGCCAGTCACCCTTTGGGAAAAAATTAACTTGTAATTCTTTCAGTTGATGCCCACAGCTCGTGGGGATAGGTGCGGGTATGGGGACGACGATGTACTGGTAAATTGACAGCTTTGCGTTTATGCACAGCTTTCTCTTTACCATGATGGACCCATGCAGTGTTGCACATTACTGCAAATGCTGTCCCAATCCATGTGTCAGTCTCCACATTGTGCCTCTTGGATCCGGTGGTTGACTAATGAATCAACCAATGGACTCACTGGCACCCTGGCATAGACCTTCCTCTGGAGGCTGAGGAGGGTGATCCCCTTAGCTGAAGTACACCCTACAGTCCCCCACAACACCTCCTTCAGCTTGATGGTTACCTTAACCTCTGGTTGCCACAATCTAGTATAGGGACTATCATTATGACAGGCACCAGCCACCTGATGAATGGACATGGTCCGTTGGGATTCAGTGTCCTCAGCCTCCCTCGGAACGAAGTGAAGTACTGCTGGTGGTGGGACTTCAAAATCTTGTGGACAGAGGGCCTCTGCCAGGCATTCCCAGAACACCCTCACCATACATTTATGTGTGCCAGGCTTGTCCAGCATCCACCTCAGCTGCTGTCTTCACTTCAGGGTCCAGAACATATGACCGTAGATCAACTTGTGACCTAGGGTGGCCTGCTACCACGGGCATCCTTATGTACGAACATGGTTTTTGTTATGGACAAGCTGTCCTTACCCAGAACCAGTTTGCCTTGAGAGTCCCTACCAAGGAGCAAACGCCCCAAATGACAGAGCCTCTGGGACCACATAAACCCCTCCATGCTGACGACACATGGAGGGAAGTCCATCATCTAACAGAGAATAAAAAGCTTAATCAGTTACAGTGACTGTCAGTTTTAGAAACACAGGGTTAGCGTACCTTGTGTTTATTATTGTAAACACAATGCATGTGTAGGTATTTGTGTGCTCTTATGTGCTGCTTACCTAACAATGCGACAACGGAAAAATAGATATTTTGTTGAGTTCATACATATTCCATTCTAGGACATCATGGTCTATTTTTATGTGTTGTGAATTAAATCAGCTTCATTATTTCTCAGTTTGACCACAGTAGAGTCTGCTGTTTGCTTTCCTGTAATCATTATGGTAAATAAATGACTACAGAATAAAAAGTATAAAACTATAATTATAGTCTTCCTTAAGCAAAAGTCCTCTTTGATCAGAGTCCGGCTGTATGCTGAGACAGCTGCAGAGCAGCCTTAGATGGAGTAATGATGTAGCTGGCTGGTCACTTGGGCTTAGTGATAGTATGGATTGTTGTGGAGCGTTCAATTAGAATTGATTTTCGACTTAGTGTAGGGAGATATTGTCAGTGCAGAGCAGATCAGCAGCAGCTTGTTTGTGACAACTTTGATCACAGTGGACTGCTTCAAATGTCCCAGTCAGTATTTCTTGAAAACAACATTGTGTACTGACAAATAAATGTCACTCCGACAGCCTCGTTAACCGTATTAATGGAAAGTGTCAAACATGGCTTCATGCTGCTTTAATATTCTCACCCATATTAAACATGCTATACTGTCATAGCATGTTTTAGTTGTGATTTTGGACCAGTTCCACTGACTCTTGACACGGTGGTGTAAAAAGTGTTTACCCCCCTCCTGATTTCCTATTTTAAGTATATTTTTCACACGTAAATGTTTCTGATAATCAAACAAATTTAAATATTAATGTATTGATTTTATAACATAAATTAACTGTGGTGTACAGTCACACGTCTTTGGAAAGCTGAGTCCAAGTTCTCTAGCCACACCCAGGCCTGATTACTGTCACACCTGTTCTGTGATCCAAGACGTTTAGGAACAACCAGAAACGAAGTAACTGAGCTTGATCAGTCTGGAAAATGTTATAATGCTGTTATAAAGCTGTGGGACTCCAGTGAACCACGGTGAGACCCATCATGGCGAAAACACACAACAGTGGTGAACCTTCCCAGGAGTGGCTGACTGAGCAAAATTACTCCAAGAGTGCAGTTACAGCATTTACATTTCTGTTAGACTACTTTTAATTAAGTGCTTTAGCCCACTTACAATGAAAATTTTAAACAATCTTGTTCATGACCTGTAGCATGTTAACACTATTGGAAGTAAAAAAAATAACTTGAACTCTAATTTTGAAAACACACATGAAGCTCTGACTCGTATGAGTCTGTGTGAAGCTCCTGCTGTGGTCTGAGAGAGAGTCCTGTAACTCTGTCTGCAAAATACAGAATATAATCACCAATGTTGGGCAGGTTACATTGAAAAAGTAATTAATTATAATTACTAGTTACTTCTTCAAAAAGTAACCGAGTTTTGCAAACAACAAAGTTTTTTGCAGCTGTTTACTGTCACGGCTGCCGAGGCGAGCCGTGTGGAGTTGGAAGAAGGACCCAAGATGCAGGCAGTGGATGAGATACCGGTGGTTTTATTTACAGAGGTGTAGTGGCAAACAAACAGTGGGGCATAACAATTAACTAAAGACACCTAAACTGGGAGAACTAAAAATAACAGACCTGGGAGCATATGACAACGGGATGAGAAGCAGAGAGACGCAGACGAGGAACAGGACACCGTGGAACACAGGGTAACAGACTGACACGGAGTTACACAGACGAACCGGCAACAGGCAGGAAAACACACAGGGCTTAAATACACACACCAGTAATCAGGGGATGAGAGACAAGAGGGCAACACAGCTGGGAGGAATCTGGGCTGACGGGACAGGGGAAACGTAAACTGATCACACTCACATACGACACGGACCTTCACAATAAAACAGGAAACTCAGACACATGGAACCAGACAAGACATTGAACTAAACAGACAGATTCACAAACAGATGGGGAGACACCATAGACAGACAGATACAGACGCAGACTCAGAGGCAGACCGAATATAACACAGAACCTAAACAATCATCTAGAAAATGATAACAAACTAAAAGCGCTGGGTCACTGACCCAGGACCATGACAGTACCCCCTCAAGGGCTGGCCCCAGACAGCCCAGCAGAAACACAAAAACAGACCAAAACAAAACAGAAAAGGACGCGACCAGGGCGGGCGGAGGGGGCCCAGGACGGAGGGACAGAGTCCAAAAAGGCCCAGATGGCCAAGTTCAGGAGGCCGACCATGCGAATGGCAGCGGGGCAGGTCCGGATGCCGGCCACGCAGTAGGCAGTGGCGCGGAAACAGTTCTGGGGGCCGACCGTGCAGACGGCAACAGCGGCGTGGAAACAGTTCTGGGGGCCGACTGTGCAGACGGCAACAGCGGCGTGGAAACAGTCCTGGGGGCCGACCGTGCGGACAGCAAAAGCGGCGTGGAAACAAGTCCGGAGGCCGGCCACGCGGAAGGCAGTGGCGGCGTTCAGGAGGGCGTTCAGGAGGGCGTCCACGGTGGCGGAGATGCCCAACAAGCGGCCTGGCAGATGACCGACGATGTGGAGGTGGTAGTAGGGGACCTGAAGGCTGCGTGGCCCCTGCAGCCCCAGGCGAAGTGGAGGCTGGACCAGACGAGGCGGAAGCGGAGGCTGGACCAGACGAAGCTGATGAGGACGCTGAAGCAGAAGCTGGACCAGGCGATGCTAATGCTGAAGTTGGACCAGGCGATGCTGATGCTGAAGCTGAAGTTGGACCAGGCGACGCTGATGAGGATGAAGACACGGAGGCTGGACCAGACGAGGATGATGAGGATGCGGAGGCTGGACCAGACGAGGATGATGAGGATGCGGAGGCTGGACCAGGCGAAGAGGCTGAAGCAGAAGCGGAGGCCGGACCAGGCGAAGCAGCTGATGAGGATGCAGAAGCGGAGGCCGGACCAGGCGAAGCAGCTGATGAGGATGCTGAAGCGGAGGCCGGACCAGGCGAAGCAGCTGATGAGGATGCTGAAGCTGGAGCCGGACCAGGCGAAGCAGCTGATGAGGATGCTGAAGCTGGAGCCGGACCAGGCGAAGCAGCTGATGAGGATGCTGGAGCCGGACCAGGCGATGCTGAAGCAGATGCTGAAACCGGACCAGGCGAGGCCGAAGACTCTGAGGCCGCAGCAGGCGAGGATGATGAAGCTGCAGCAGGCGAGGGTGATGAGACTGCAGCAGGCGAGGGTGATGAGACTGCAGCTGATGGCTGGACGGGCTCCTCGGGCCCCCCAGCTGACGAGGCAGGAGGCTGGACGGGCTCCTCGGGCCCCCCAGCTGACGAGGCAGAAGGCTGGACGGGCTCCTCGGGCCCCCCAGCTGACGAGGCAGGACACTGGACGGGCTCCTCGGGCCCCCCAGCAAAAACAGTCTCAGAACCAGTGGGCACTGGAGCCCCTGGCACACACAGAACAGAACCAGCAGGTGCGGAGACCTCTGGCAGGAACGCAACAGAACCAGCAGGCACACGGGCCTCTGGCAGGAACGCAACAGGACCAGCAGGCACACGGGCCTCTGGCAGGGACAGAACAGGACCAGCAGGCACGCGGGCCTCTGGCAGGGACAGAACAGGACCAGCAGGCACGCGGGCCTCTGGCAAACACATAGCGGCCTGCAGCTGCGCAGAGCATTGACCCTGCTCAGGCAGCGACAGCCGGGTGCAGTCCTCAGCTGGCTTCTTAAACTCCAGGGGTCCAGAGTCTGATGGGGGCTGAAACCCAGCCTCTGGGGAGGCCCTGGAGTGCATCTCAGTCTCAGAACTAGCCAGCCTTTGAGGAATGTTGACATTATTATTAGATTTGTCTCTCTGCTTGGAATGGATGGGCGAGGAATAGTGTCTTTCGGGTAGAATTGACTTATATTGTTTTACAGGTGAAGCAACTGACACAGGATGCAGGGCTGGTGGCTGCTGAACAGGAGGCTGAACTGAAGGTGACTGACATAATGGTTGTGATGACAACGGTGGTGAAGTTGGAGACTGAACGGAGGATAAAGCTGATGATTCTTCTGCCAACTGAGCTACTGACTGGGCTATGGATTGTAACATGGTTTGTAATAAGTCCGGCTGTGACTGTAATGGAGCTCTGGATTGTGAGGCTGAATGTGGCGGAGGTGGCGACTGGGCTTCTGGCCGGGCGGCTAACTGAGCTTCTGGCCGGGCAGCTAACTGAGCTTCTGGCCGGGCGGCTAACTGAGCTTCTGGCCGGGCGGCTAACTGAGCTTCAGGCGATAAACAGTTTTTGTCCTGTGCCGTACAGAACATCACCCCTGAGTAGACGGTCCCACAGTTCAGACCAACAATACTGTCCTGTCCACTCACCACAGCTGGCCGCTCGGAAATCCCCAGGTCCGACTGTGGCGAGGAGCGTCGGCAGCGTGAGCGCCGTTTCCCCCTTGAAGGCTGGGTTGACGGGCCGGGCAGAACATCCTCTGTCGGACCGGGCAGTGAAGCATGAGTTGCAGGGTGGGTGGTAGCAGCCGGGGGGTGAAGACGGAGTCCGTTCAGAATGAAATTCTGTGCGAGCGGGTGAAGTGAGCTGAGCAGCCAGGGGAGACCAGAAACCAAGCGCTGTAGCCGATTAGCCACGGCTTGGCGAAATTCTCTCCCCTCGTGCTCCAGCCACGCGTTAATTAATTTGTCCACGGAGTAAACAATGTCCTCCCGGAGCTCCTTGGGCGGGTTGAATGCTGCTGGGTCCATAGTGGCTGGTTCGTACTGTCACGGCTGCCGAGGCGAGCCGTGTGGAGTAGGAAGAAGGACCCAAGATGCAGGCAGTGGATGAGATACCGGTGGTTTTATTTACAGAGGTGTAGTGGCAAACAAACAGTGGGGCATAACAATTAACTAAAGACACCTAAACTGGGAGAACTAAAAATAACAGACCTGGGAGCATATGACAAAGGGATGAGAAGCAGAGAGACGCAGACGAGGAACAGGACACCGTGGAACACAGGGTAACAGACTGACACGGAGGAACACAGACGAACCGGCAACAGGCAGGAAAACACACAGGGCTTAAATACACACACCAGTAATCAGGGGATGAGAGACAGGAGGGCAACACAGCTGGGAGGAATCTGGGCTGACGGGACAGGGGAAACGTAAACTGATCACACTCACATACGACACGGACCTTCACAATAAAACAGGAAACTCAGACACATGGAACCAGACAAGACATTGAACTAAACAGACAGATTCACAAACAGATGGGGAGACACCATAGACAGACAGATACAGACGCAGACTCAGAGGCAGACCGAATATAACACAGAACCTAAACAATCATCTAGAAAATGATAACAAACTAAAAGCGCTGGGTCACCGACCCAGGACCATGACATTTACTAAAAATGCAGCCAAGGCGTTTTTTAAATAAATATTTCAAACTATTTACAGAACAATCAGCTGCTCTGCATCAGATAAGAGTCACACAAATTATTTGTGCTGCTCCAAAAAATAATTTCTGTCCACGATAAAGGAGAACAACACAGCCTGATACCTGCAGGGCTGACAGCAGCAGGTGTGTCACTGCTCCTGTTTCCCCCTAGAGACAGTGTTTACACTGTAATCTGTCTTTCAAGATTCAAGATTCAAGAGCTTTATTGTCAGTACACAGTACACACAGTACACACAGTACACACAGTATACACGTACCGAAATGCTGTTTCACCACAAGCCCCGCATGGTGCATTTGTAAGTGTACAAAAGATATAAATAATAATAAATAAATAACGTGCTACATTTCTGTAAAATTAAGAGGTAAAAAAGTACTAATTACTGACTATACAATACTATAATGATAACTATACAATACTAACTGCACGATAAACAAAGACAGGACCGAGACAATGTGAAGTGGATTGTTGTTTGTGTTGTTTTTGAGTCTTTTGATGAGTACTGTGAGGTGTGTGTGAGGTGTGTGTGTATATCAGTGAGTTGAAGCTCTTGCTCTGTCTGGTCGTTACAGTTTTGATGCTGCGAAACCGTCTGGCAGATGTAGGGAGGGAGAACAGCATGTGAGGGGTGGAGAGTGTCCTTCACTATGCTGTTCGCACGTTGGATAATGTGTTTGTCGTACATTTGGGAGACGGGTGCAGAGGGCCTCCAGTGACCCTCTCTGCTGTCCTCACTATCCGCTGCTGGCTTTTTAGCAGCACCTGTGACATTCAGCGGTCGCCACATTGTTCTGACACACACAACAAAACCATTGACTACACAACACACTAACTTTAGAGTCCAAACACACTGAACGTCACAAATCTCTCACATCTCAAAACTCTCTTTCTTTCACTCTCCAGCCGCTGTCACTCCTAAAACTTGCCCCTCTTCCTGAATAACCAAACGTCATGTTGCCATATCACATATCATATACATTTTTCCACCAATAGAAAGGCTGGGTTTTTTGTTTTTGTTTGTTTGTCTGCACGGCTCTAGAGCTCTGATGCTTCGCATTACGCTCGGTGATGTAATGCAGCTGCTTGGCCAGAGAAACCTGAAGCTCTCTATCCACAGTTATAGAGAGAATCTGAAGGCTATGTGAATTTTGTAGGTCTGCAGCCATTTAGAAGAAGAAGATAAGACTTTATTGATCCCACCACGGGGACATTTTTTGCGTTGTCCTGCAGAAAGTTGGCGAGCTCTGCACACTGTGCTCCTCAGCGTCCGTTGACCCCACTCTGTGCAGTCTACCACTGTGTGGCTGAGTTGCTGTCACTCCCAGTCACTTCCACTTTCTTATAATACCACTAACAGTTGTCTGTGGAATATTTAGTGAGGAAATTTCATGACTGGGCTCAATGAACAGGTGGTATCAAGGAAGAATTTACTGAACTGCTGACAGTAACCTGTTTTTTCAACAAGGCCTAGTTGCTTGATTTTATGGACCCGAGGTGACAAAAGTGATTATAACCCCAGAATTGAATGATTTGGATGGGTAAGTGAATACCTGAGGCAGGGCACACCTCAGGTTGCCAGTCTGTCACAAGGCTAACAAAATAGATTAATATAAATAACCTCAATGTTGGATCAAACCTCACATGACGCCTCAGGTTGTTAGTAAAGTCGTGCTGTATTACAGCCGTTACATGACTTTTCGCCTGTATGTCTCAAACAGTTTGTCAAACACTGTCAAAATTCTAAAAACATTTCAGAGGTTTTTTGTGTTTTTACATTTTAAAAAGTTTAGTTTACTCAATGCCAGAGTTTGTGTAGATGAATTGTAGATGAATATTATTTTGTTACACTATTACAACATCTATTACAGTAAAGGTTTTCTTTGATTCGTCAGAGGAAGTTAAATACCTTGACCCATCTAGCAGCTGATGCTTTGTCAATCCACAATTTAGAGATTCTACCAACTTTCATCACCAAACAGATTCATTCGATGTATCAGAAGAAGTCTTTTAATGAAATACCTAAAGGATTGTGTCTCTGGCTTTTGATGTGTCGTAATGCTAACCCTGCCACTCCCTTTGGCTTTCACTTGGTTTTCACATGTTAAAGTCATCACACATGTTTTATTGCATCATTTCAGTAAGTTGTTTTAAGGTTTCACTTCCACAGTTTAGTATTTTATATTTGTGCTTTTGCATCTATTTGCTCCTTTTTTGTTCTATTAACAATTAAGAAGTTTTTACAATTACAGCTCTTAATGAGCAAACGCTTGACTTCAGCTATCATCCATCTTACAATTACACAGGAAAATGGGGAGAGTAATTTTTCCAGAGTTAATTTTATTTTCACTCATTTTGGATTGTAATCATTTCGATTGGCCGCCAGAGTTGGAGCAAAAGAACAGAGGAAATTCCCATGGAGTAATATGGGGTGACCACGCCCACTATCCCTCAGTGGAACAGAGACAACTGTCAGAGGTGAGCCAGGTAAGTGAGTAAAGTGCTCAATAATGATTGAATTTAGGATGAAATGGGGGATTTGTGTTTATCTGAAAGGTCTGTGAGTAACATTACAGCTTGAGAGTTTGTGGCTCTTACATGCTGCATAATTGGCAAGGTTGACACTTACGTTAGCTTCTGCTAAATTAATGTCATTAGACTCACAGACAGCATTAAGGTATATATCACTAAACTAAGTTTAGCATTGCTCAATAGCTGCTTTAGGTAGGATAACTGACTGAGTAGTGTGTTTGTAGCAAATCCAGTGCACCAATGTTTTATCCAAAGGTCGGTGAGCACGTGTTTTACTCCAAACTGAGTCATGAAAATTGACTTTTTTACCTGATGTTCTGTTAGTAATATGTGTGTTTTATCGAGGATTGACGTTTGTGGATGTTTCACCTGTTCAGTTAGAGAGCACGTGTGGTTTACTCTGAACTGAGTCACATACACGACTGTTTTCGCCTGATCGTTGGTTAGGAGCATGTGTGTTTAATGGACTGAGTCTTGTATGTGTACTGCTGTTATATGGGCTCAAAATGTGGTCATAAATATTTTGTACTTGTAAATCAGGATTTGTATGTGTAAAAAGAATGTGTGTGTGTAAAAAAGATTGTTACATTTGTGATTGACATGACATTGACCAATCAGATGAAAGGAAGAAAAATAGGGTCAAAATTCGTACTTGTAACTTGCAGGGTTTTTTTTGGCTAAGTCCACACACAAATTCTTCTTACACATACAAAACTGATTTACAAGTACAAAATATTTATGACCACATTTTGAGCCCATACTGTTAGTTTAGCAAGCACGTGTGTTTTACTCGAATTGAAAAGCATACATGGTTGCAGTCTGCACAAGTGTGCAGTTTTAGATGTTTCTTAAGCCATTTGTGTTTTGTGTGTGCCTGTGTTTTGTTCAATTTTGTAAGTATTTGTAGTAAATCTAATTATTTAAAAATATCCTTTTCATATCATGAAGGATGTGAGCTGTGCGTGTGAAGTACAGAGAGCAACAGAAGTGCATCAGTTTTGAGGGCCAGCTGACCTACAGATCATTTCTGGAACGCGGTGAGTAAAAAACTTCAACATTTCCTGCGTGTTTCATGGTGTGAATCAGTCAAGCTTTGGGATGATGTTATAATAGCTGCTATACCAACTGTTTAGGTTTATTTTGTTCAATTAAGTTAATTTCACTTTCTTTGCCTTGTTCTGGTGTTTATTTCAAATGTATAATGCAATTTTATTATGTTCACAGTTGCCAAGAAGTTCAACATCCCGAACATGTGGCTTCTCTAAGATACCGAAACCAAAAACAAGGGGCACAAGAGTCCAAAGCCAGTCCAAAAACACAAGAAAACAGCCCACAAACACAGGAAAACAGATCAAAAACAAAACCAAACTAGAGCTCAACAAGAGTCCAAGAAAAGTTCAGGGGGTCGACCCGGGGGTCGACAACACAAGGACGAGGACAGTTCTGGAGGCCGGCCGTGCACACGGCAACGGTGGCCACGCAGGCAAACCCAATCAGGAGGCCGACCACTTGGAAGGCAGTGGCGGCCACTGAGCAGGTCCGGAGGCCGTCCCCGAAGGCCATGATGCCAACTTGGAGGCCTGGAAAACGGCCAGCAGAGGCGAAGCGGAACAGGTCGAGCTGGCTATGACGGCGGTGTGGCAACCGCAGGACCAGATGAGGCAGGACCAGACGAAGACGAAGGCGAGGCAGGACCAGACGAAGGCGAGGCAGGACCAGACGAAGACGAAGGCAGAGCTGGACCAGACAAAGCTGGACCAGACAAAGCTGGACCAGACAAAGCTGGACCAGACAAAGCTGGACCAGACGAAGACGGAGCTGAGGCTGGACCAGGCGTAGATGAAGGCACGGAGGCTGGACCAGGCGTGGATGAAGGCACGGAGGCTGGACCAGGCGGCAGCGGGATGGCTGCGGAACCTGACGGCGGTGATGCTGCAGGCGGTGATGTAGAAGTCGCGGGGGATGATTCAGCAGATGACGGCTGAACAGACTTCCCCGGACCGTCAGCAGACGTGAGGATGTGCTTGCTGGGTCCTCCAGGACCCCCAGCAGACGAGGCGTGGTGCTGGACGGGCTCCTCGGACCCACCAGCTGACTTGGCTTTAAGCTGGACGGGCGACTCGGGCCCTCCAGCAGACGACACTTGAGGCTAGCTGGGTTCTCCCGAACCCCCGGCTGACGACACTTGAGGCTGGCTGGGCTCCTCAGGCCCTCCAG
The DNA here is from genome assembly GCF_057381915.1 of Diplotaxodon limnothrissa. Lineage (NCBI taxonomy): Eukaryota > Metazoa > Chordata > Actinopteri > Cichliformes > Cichlidae > Diplotaxodon > Diplotaxodon limnothrissa. The sequence continues at coordinate 1,619,461 of NC_140607.1, read as the reverse complement.
CCGACGAGGCAGGACGCTGGCTGGGTTCACCTGAACCCCCAGCTAACATGGCTTGAGACTGGACGGCTCCTCGGGCCCTCCAGTGTAAACAGACACTGAAGCAGCAGGTACTGAGACCTCTGCCAGTGTGGACACTGGCTGGGACTGAGCAGCACAGTGGCTAGACTCAGGCAGCAACAGTGGGATGCAGTCCTCAGAGGGCTGGAAGTGTTCCCCAATACACTCAGCAGAGGACAGAGGCGGGCGGGTGAACTCACTTGAACTCTCAGGGGGTGCTGAGAGCTGAGACTGTTCTGGTGAGTTCTCCAGTGAGGCTGCTGGCGCTGGCGTCTTGACCTCTAGGGGTCCAGAGTTGGTTGGTGACTGACACCCAGCCTCTGGGGAGGCCCTAGAGGGAGCAACTGTCTCTGACATGGCCAGCTTAAGAGAACCAGCAGATATTGTGGTGATGTGTGTTCCCTGCTTTGAATGAGACAGTGAGGATGGTGGCTGAATGAGCGAGTGGGTAGGCTGCTGAACTGGTGGCAACTGAGCTACAGGTGGCGAAGTTGTAACAGGTGGTGGAGTGGCTGGCTGAACTGAGGGCAGCTGGGCTGCTGGCTGAACTGAGGGCAGCTGGGCTGCTGGCTGAACTGATAACTGTGTTACAGGCCCCACATTAACTTGTGGTGAAGGTGTGGATGGGGGGATATGGTCAGGAAAAACTGTTTCGGGGAAGTTTATTGCTTTACCTGAAGGAACCGATGCGGACGAAAAGGCTCCCCTAACATAGTCATTCCCTAAACTCGTGGTGCTTGACTCAGTAACTCCAGGTTTAGAAACAACAGCGTGAACACAGTCATTAACCCTGAATGTGGGCTCAGCAAAGGCAGTCTTTGGAGCAGTGGCCATGGGTGAGACGGAAAAATTATTGTTATATTCAGAAGACACACAAAAAATAGCTTTCGTCTCGGAGACGGCTCCGACGGACCGGATAATTCCTCGTCCGGCCGGTCGGACGGCACGTCCTCCATTGAAGCGAGTGGGCGAGCAGTAGCGGCGGGAGGGTGAAGGTGAAGCTCGTGAAGAACAAAATTCTGTACGAGCGGATGCAGTGAGTCCAATAACCAGGGGTAACTGGAAATAAGGTGTTGTAGGTTGGCTTCCACAGTGTAAAGAGACGCTTCTCCCTCATGCTCTAACCACTGGTTGATTAATCTAGAAGCAGAGTCGATAACGGCCTCCTGAAGCTCCCTGGGTGGGCTGAATGCCGCTGGATCCATATCTGGCTGGTCCGTACTGTCATGGCGAGTGAGATGAGCCGTGTGGAAAATAAAGGAGGATCCAAACGCAGGCACTTGTACAGGTGTGAGGGTGGTTTATTAAACACAAAAGGAAATGGCCAAACGGCGAACGGAGCAAAGACTAAACTAAACTGGGAACAAACTAACTACAGAACACGAACCTGGACATGAATGAGAGCGGGCGGAAACAGATGATGGTTGACTGCAGGGAAACACACAGATGAAGCAGGGTGGAAACACAGACGGACCAGCAACTACAATGACAGAGGACACAACTTAAATACACACAGAGAAACACAGGGGAATTACACACAGGTGGTGGACACAGCTGGGAATAATCAACAAGACGAGACAGAGGTAAAACTGAACACACTCACATGAGACGCAGACCTTCACAATAAAACAGGAAACGAGAACACTACACCAAGACACAGACCTGACACTGAGAGACAGACAGAATGACACATGGAACCTGAACTAAACTAAACGTGAGATACAACCGAGAACAAATCCTTAAACATGAATAAACAGAACCATAGAATTCTAATTCTAATAATAATAATAATAATAATAATAATACTCATAGCGCCCAAAACCACAACAAACATTCAAAAATAAACTAATCAATCAAAACTCAAAATACTGGGTCGAAACTGACCCAGAACCGTGACAACATGTATGCTTCAAACAGGACCACTGTTGCATAGCTGGTGCAATGAAGCAAAACACTTTGAAAAAACAATTGAAAAATTTCAAAAATGTAACTAAAACGTTGGCAACAAAACATCAAAGTGCTTTTGCTTTCAGTTGGCTGACATTTGACCCCAAGAGACTGACCACTGGACCAGGTAACATGCTTTCTTGAAATGCATTGGACTGGGGCTGTGAGATGGCAGAGACTCTTCAGCTACCGATCAACACCAAGCTGTTAAATGTTAGACGGGCAAAACACCATGGAGATATTTATTGTGCAGATTTAGTTGTTTGTATAAAGGTCCATAGTGAAATGCCAGTTTTTCCACCTTGTTGTTGTGAAGGATGAGAGGTTATTGCTGATTACTTTTGCACTGCAAACAGTCTCAATGAGCATTTCAATGCTTTTCAAGTTGTGTGTAAAAGAGACGGACCTCATGTAATTCATGCCAAAGAGCTTTTCTGCTGTAAAGCATTTGATTTACAGGTGTCACACAGTCATAGTGATTCCAGAGTTTATACTGTACCAAACTGTTTCCTCTGAACAATAAAGGTGGCTGCCGAAACAAAAATATATTTTCTGGTTTGTTTATTGTACCTTTAAAACCTTGCAGTGAATGATTGTAATACAGTTACATAGTGAGTGAAATAAAGTTAATTTTTCTTCTATTTATATTCAGAGTAAAATTCTGTTCTATTTAGAATGAAATTAGGGTGGAGTTTTTATTTTATACTAAACTGAGTAAATTATCATCATGCAGAGTAAAACATTTGCACTAAACAGAGTATATTTAACTGTGAAAGTATGACTCTGCCATAAGAGTCGATTTTACTCCATTTAGACTGGGACCAAATACTCTTAGAGTACAATTGTATTCAGTTTGAGTGAAATTTACTCAGTGAACTTTACTGTGTGGGCAGCATCAGAGTGTGGAAATGTTTTGTGTGTCTGCCCTATGCTGTCATCTTCAACAACATCCTAATGATGAAGCCTTAAATACTAATGTGTGAGAATGCTTTCGCAGCAATAATAGTGCAACAGAAATATATTTCCGTCCTCTCTTTAGTAAAAATGTTCAGACCAAACAAAAACATAGAATATCATTATACCAGTACTCAAGAGTGCAACAACCTCCTCTGCAAACGAAATCATTCACACGCTGACGATGACGATTGTGTTGTACGCTTTCCTCCCTGCCTTCGTTTATGGAGCTGAGCAGAAGTAGATAAACAGTTTGCTTCCCCTGTGTCCCGACATCAATCATTCATTTCAAGGGTTAAAAGCACAAAGTCAATGACAGGAGAAATTCTCTCTCCATTATTGGCTCAGAGGTGCATAGTGAATGCTTAAGCAATGAAGCCAAGCATAAAGATGATTACTGCACTACCACAGGCCCCTGTATGGCCACATTGTTCTAATTACAAATTCTTCTTCTCTTAGCAGCTGAGAGATTAACTGACGATGACTGTCAGACTGTGTGCAGACTGGATTTCTTCCACTCGCTCTGCCATTGCTCAGTGTTATAATGACACATAGTCTGAAAAGATTATTTGTGCTGACAAAAGGCCTCCATTGACACTCCTTTATTCCTTATATCTCTTTCAGGGAATCACAGAGACAAATGTAACACCTTCAGTATTGAAAACACATAAGTCTTGTTTTAAGAGGCTTGTGCCTCAGACAAAGGCCGAGGCTTTTATTTATTACCTCAATCTTTGTTTGGTTAGCTATGTCTTCAGCAAAATAATAGTTTTATAGATTGGCACTGATACATGTTTTAATCAGTGATAAAGTGATGAAAAGCTGCAGAGGGAACATGGAGGCCTGCTCGGCTCTAGTGCTGGTCGCTGCACTTTTCCTAACTATACAATTCAATTCCCTCTACAACTCGTGTATTGTATGAAAACAGTACAATGTGTCATGGTTTGGGTTTTTTGCACTGTAAAAGCAGACTAAACTTTTCAGTTTGCTGACTTTACAAACCAAGTCTGCACTGCAAAGTTTTTTATTTATCTGGTTAAATATTATAGTGCAAGTTAGCTAACAGACACATTCATGTACTAGTTGCAGCGCCACAGCAAAATCATGAATCTTAAATGGATTTAGAGTTTTATTGCAAACTCTGTGCACAACTCAATATGTAGAATAGACACCACAAACAAACACAATGTGAATAGCTGAACCTTTGAATACTCAGAACAGAAGAACGACAACAGCGACAACAATGATGGGGAGACGCACTTTAACTCTTCGCTGGTTGTGCTTTCAGTATTATTATATCTGTGTGCTGTCACCAAGGGGCTCTGTCAGAAACACGTCTGTGGTCAGAAAAAGGAGTCAGGGAGGCAAAACAGTTAAATAAAACAGTTTTATTGAAGTTATTCAACTAAAAGAGACGGACAAGCCGTTATCACCATAAAAGAAACACAAACAAAACTCAGGCGTTGGTCAAATAAAGCAAAAAGTCAAAAGGAAAGCGCAGCTCACTAGCTGGAAACACCGCAAACACTCAGCTCACTAGCTGTACCCACACACAAATGGCACGCTGGCCCAGAGCGCACCCTGCTCTGGGCTTAAATACCCTTAATTTCTGATGGGAGTCAGCTGCGCCGGAGGGAAAGGTGGCATCTCAGGCAGGAGGTAGTGGGACACGCCCACACAGGCACCCTCAGGAGAGAGAGAGAGGGAGAGAGAGAGAGAGAGGCCCTGCTAGGGCCGTAACAATATATATATCAACCTCATGGTCAACTCCACTACTACCCACTTTATGTTCAAACCCACATTTTAATAAATCAGTGTTCAACTTACAGGAAGTGTCAGTAAAAGGTAAATGGAGTGGTTCTTATCGCTTTTCTTCTCTACCTGAATCCTCAAAGTGTTTCATATAACTTGTGTGATTCAGAGAGGTGGCAGAGGGAGACATGCACACTGTGGAGTTATACTGTGGGCTTCTTTGTGTAAACTGTATTGTGTTATAAATCCCCTCTGAAATATGCATTCATGCATTACTGCAATACTGAAACACGTGTGTATATAGCTGTAGGGGAGTGTGTAGCCAAGCCAAGCCAGTGCTATGTATACAGCAACCACTGACCACAGTGCTGAACACAGCAATAAAAATACAGTAGAATACAATAAAAATGAAATAAATAAAAAAAATTCTAAATAAATTGAATCAAAGTTCTAACAAAAATCACCAAAGCCAGACAGAAGAGGAGGGTCTTAAGAGAAATCAGCAGTGTGGAGGCCTCTGTGTAACGGCACCATGACGAACCTGGATCTCGTTCAGGAGCCGCTGGTCAGCTGATCTGGAGCTCAGGTGTCGCAGCTCAAAGGGATCAGGTTGGCAAGGCTGTTCTAAAGTTATCCACTGAGCATTAAACTGGACCAGTATGCTTCCTTTTCTGTGTAGCAGGTCACAGCTGTGTGGCTAACACCAATACAGAGTAGTCTACCCGAGTAATGATAAAGGCATGGATTACTATTTTAGAATGATCTGACAACATGTTTGTTGTCTCACTTCAAAGAAGCTGTGTGTTACCATCGCACGGATCTATCACATCGCTGTCCTTCCTGGAATCCAGTGACATTAAATGGTGACAGGCTTTAAACTGTGTACAGGAGAGCACCCACCAGTGACACCACAATCACCTCTTTCTTGTTTTAATTCAAATTCAGGAACTTTGGAGCCATTCGTGCTTTGAGTTCCTTAACTCAGTTAAAGTCTGTATGGAGTCAGCATCCTGCTGTTTGGCACATAAACCAGTGAGAAACACCTCATGTAACGTTGCATCAGAGCACACAGCCATGATGGTCTGAGGAAATGAAACATCTGTGAATCAGGAGGACGTTTTGTGTTTCAAAGTAAACATGACCCTGGCTGAGTCAACATTTACTCGTACACGACGACTGATTCTGCTTTTTTAGCCGGATGAAGAGTCCTGATTTTAAGCTTAATCTTTGATACAGAAATCACTTTTTGTCTGCATGAAAAGCCTTTTCTGCACTTTAGTTAACTCAGAGTGATCTCCAGGCTCTGCACCTTTCAGAATTACTGCCACTATTGTCTTGTGTGGAAACATCAATCTTTTCTTTAATAGTGTCTCATTCATTCACATGCCATCAACACAAAATGAAGCCGTAATTACTGGCCTTAATTGATGTGGCTTTACCACCTAAGATGATACTTCAGAGCTTTCTTCCCTTTCACTGCATAGGGCCCACTGCTGTTGTTTGCACTATATTTCTGCAGCTATTGATCACTATTATGGTAAATCCAATGGCCACAATGGAACTCTGTCAGCAAAATGCAGGTTAATTATCTCAGGGTCAACCACTTTGGAGTCTTTACAAAGAATTAGCTATTCTCTTTACACCTAACACTCTGGTGACAGTGGCAGAGAAAAGGACATTAAAGAAACTGCTGGACATTATGAACAATGCTGGGCATCCTCTGCACACGGCCATAAACAATCAGAAGAGTCTGTTCAGTGACAGGTTGCTTCTCCCCAAGACAAGAACTAACAGACTTAAAAACTCCTTTGTCCCACACGCCATCAGACTGTTTAACTCCTCTCTGGAGGGGAGAGGGAGGGGAAACAGGAGGACAAAGGAGGGGGGAACAACTAAGCTGTAGTGCCTCTTCACCTCACTGTACAATACCTTGTGCAATACTTTTTGTAAATAGTCAACAGTGCAATAGACTCAATACTTGAAATGTGCAATTCACTTGTATTTTTATTTTTTATTCCTATTTATTCTATTTATCCCCTTCGTATATTTTATTTATATTTGTCTCTGTATTTATATATATGTGTGTGTGTGTGTGTGTGTATATATATATATAACAGTTCTGTAACTGTAACTTTGGTCGTTGCTGTGCTTTTTTTGGAAGTCGAATTTCCCAGAGGAACCCACCCGAGGGATTAACAAAGTTCTATCTTATCTTAACAATAAATGCAAATAGAAATTATTATCAGAGCCCTTTTATTTTGCTAATAAGGGGGCAGGTTGCTTTTTGTCTGGAGTATATTTGTGAAGTTTTCATTTATCTGTTATTCTGTTGTTGTTTTTCTCTCATGTTAATGTTTTTTCTTGTAATTCATGCCTGTTACACACAACACTGTTTCCCCCCAAAAGTTGTAACATTGTGTAAAACAGACAAAAATGAAAAAGGAGCATCAAGTAATCTAAAACCTGTTTTCCTGATCAAACATCTCACAAATAAATATAAATAAATAAATGTGTATATTATGACAATATTACTAACATTTCCCAATCGATGTGTCTTTAGTGTTGTTGACCAGGAGGGCCTAACTGGCACTGTGGGATTTGAAACTGTAATGGCTTATTGTGTTAACAGTGGTTTTCTTGGTGACAGTGGGCCCAGCAGTTATGACTTCATTACCATTTTTTCTTGTGTAGAGTAAATTTATTTTACTTCCAGTGAATAATGGCACTAGCTGTCATTTTCTCCCCATGTTGTTGAGATGCTTGTAGCCAGTTCCAGTCTTGGTGATTTTACATGATGGTTAGTTTGAAGATTACACAAATTCAGGGTAACTTCAGGTGTAATTAACTGTGAATGCTCACTTAGTAACTGTTCATTTTTAAGTTGCTACAGATGAAAATTCTGTGTAATATACTGATTTAAAATCTTGCTTTAGGGGGTACCCATTTAAAGCTTTGTCTGATTAGATGTTGTTACGCATGGTGTTTTTCTGCAGGCTAATCTGTGTACTTTATGTAATGACAAACCTTTAAATAACGACTTATTTTCAATTCAATTCGATTCAATTTTATTTATACAGCACCAAATCACAACAAGTTGCCTCAAGGTGCTTTATATTGTAAGGTAGACCCTACAATAATACATGCAGAGAAAACCCAACAATCATATGACCCCCTATGAGCAGCACTTTGGCGACAGTGGGAAGGAAAAACTCCCTTTTAACAGGAAGAAACCTCCAGCAGAACCAGGCTCAGGGAGGGGTGGGGCCATCTGCTGTGATTGGTTGGGGTGAGAGAAGGAAGACAGGATAAAGACATGCTGTGGAAGAGAGACAGAGGTTAATAACAGATATGATTCAATGCAGAGAGGTCTGTTAACACATAGTGAGTGAGAAAGGTGACTGGAAAGGAAAAACTCAATGCATCATGGGAATCCCCGGCAGCCTACGTCTATTGCAGCATAACTAAGGGAGGATTCAGGGTCACCTGGTCCAGCCCTAACTATATGCTTTAGCAAAAAGGAAAGTTTGAAGCCTAATCTTGAAAGTAGAGATAGTGTCTGTCTCATGGAAGCCAATGAAGGGAAGCCAAAACAGGAGAAATCTGCTCTCTCTTTCTAGTCCCTGTCAGGACTCTTGCTGCAGCATTTTGGATTAGCTGAAGGCTTTTCAGGGAGTTTTTAGGACATCCTGATAATAATGAATTACAGTCGTCCAGCCTGGAAGTAATAAATGCATGAACTAGTTTTTCAGCGTCACTCTGAGACAGGATATTTCTAACTTTAGAGATGTTGCACAAATGGAAGAACGCAGTCTTACATATTTGTTTAATATGTGCATTGAAGGACATGTCCTGGTCAAAAATGACTCCAAGGTTCCTCACAGCGTTACTGGAGGCCAAGGTAATGCCATCCAGAGTAAGAATCTGGTTAGATACCATATTTCTAAGATTTTCAGGGCCGAGTACAATAACCTCAGTTTGATCTGAATTAAGAAGCAGAAAGTTAGCGGCCATCCAGGTCTTTATGTCTTTAAGACATTCCTGCAGTTTAACTCATTGGTGTGTGTTATCTGGCTTCATGGACAGATAGAGCTGGGTGTCATCAGCATAGCAGTGTAAATGTATGCTATGTCTTCTAATGATGCTGCCTAAGGGAAGCATGTATAATGTAAACAGAATTGGTCCTAGCACTGAACCCTGTGGAACTCCATAATTAACCTCAGTGTGTGAAGAGGACTCTCCATTTACCTGCACAAACTGGAGTCTATTAGATAGATATGATACAAACCACTGCAGCACAGTACCTGTAATACCTACAGCATGTTCTAATCGCTCTAATAGGATATTATGGTCGACAGTATCGAACGCTGCACTGAGGTCTAGCAGGACAAGCACAGAGATGAGTCCACTGTCAGAGGCCATAAGAAGATCATTTGTAACCTTCACTAAAGCTGTTTCTGTGCTGTGATGAGCTCTGAAACCTGACTGAAACTCTTCAAATAAGCCTCTGCAGATGATCTGTTAGCTGTTTGACAACTACTCTTTCAAGGATGTTTGATATGAAAGGAAGGTTGGAGGTTGGCCTATAATTAGCTAAGACTGCTGGGTCTAGAGATGCTTTTTGAGTAAAGGTTTAACTACAGCCAGCTTGAAGGCCTGTGGCACATAGCTGAATAAGATTACACTTGTTTCATAGTGTAATCTTAACATGCTTTATCTTTACCTTTCTGCTGAAGCTGTTTGGGTGCCTGGGTCGTTGACCCAGATTTTTCTGTTTTGCATTATTATTGAACTTTGATTTTGATATTATTTATCATTTCTAGTCTTTTGGCTTCTTTGTTAGTTTTCTGGTTTCTGTCTGTTCTTCGGTTGTTCTGTCTCCCGTCTGCTGTATCCCCTTGTCAAGTCCGAGTCTCTGTGTTATGTTTCCTGTTTTACTTTGAAGTTCATGTCTCAGGTTATTGTATCGGGTTTTGCTTCCCTTGTCTCGTTAGCCCTGATTTGCCCCAGCCTTGTTTCCCTCCTGTTTCCTATTCCCTCTTTGCTCCCTCTGTGTATTTAAGCCCTGTGTTTTCCTTTGTCTGTGCGTGATTGCCGTCATCAATGGTGTGTGTTCTGTCTGTCTGCTACTTCAGTTTATTAGTATTTTCAGTCTAGTTGTTTTATGTTCAGCAATAAAGTTATTTTGCCTGTGTGAGTCTGCACTTTGGATCCTCCTTACCACACTCCTGCCTGCACACAGCCTACACATGACAGAAGCAGATTCTATTTATCATATTTACTCATTGTGTCTTTATGGATTTAATAGCTTTACTGTAAGCAGTGCAGCTGCAGAAAGAAACACCTAAGCTAATAGCTTAACAGTCTGTGTGGGCAAAGGTAGCTTAGCTGCTGCCCAGCAGATTGTCCTGAGCCAACCGCATCCGGTTGATGGTGGGGAGTGTGTGGTACAGCATCACTTCCTGTTTCTGTTACAACACACAGGGGTGTTTTTGGTTACCTTACCTGTGTATTCAATTTTATAAATACCGTCTTATTTCTATGGACGAGGATTAGAGCCACTGGAAAGAGAAAAAAATGGGAACATCCTATTCTCCGAATTTTGAGATTAAAGTCAGAATTCTGAAAAAAAAAGTCTGATGCTTCGCCTCGTCCATCACAGCTGTAAAACTCAGTCTTACTCGTTATCATCGTCCACCTGGGCCTTACACAGAGTTTCTGTCTGATTTTTCATCTGATTTAGTGCTCAGCTCAGATAAAATAATTATCTTATCTTAAAAACTTCATATCACACCAACAAAGAGTTTGCTGCCACACTGCAGGCTTACTTATTGATTCTAGGATATTTAAAAGTAGGAGGGAGGCAGAGCCTTCAGCTTTCAGACCCTTTTGGTGGAACCAGCTCCCAGTTTGGGTTCGGGAGGAAGACGCCCTCTCTATTTTTAAGCTTAATCTTAAAATTTTCCACTTCAATAAAAGTGGAATAGGGTTGGATCAGGTTATCCTGATAGGCCTCGTCTGCTGGGGGATTCCCATAATGAGTGTTTCTTCTCCGCTTGCCTCTTTTTACTATTTGTGTTTATACATCTCTTTGAATTTAATCATTGTTGACCTGTGGCTGTCTTCCAAAGCATGTCTTTATCCTGTCTTTGTCCCGTCAGGAACGTCTTTCAGGATTAAGAACTCCATCTGCTAATAAGAGACTGCTCATTTCTTTGTAGGTGGTTAAAATGATGAACTCAGCAGGGGATCAAACACTCATACTGTTCCCATGTATGCATGACTAAAACAGTGTGCACATATCAGGCTTAGAAAAACGTTCTTTTATGTTATATTTCATGTTCCTGTCAGACATTTTCCTGGGTTGGGATAAATAAGAAGGTACAGACACGTATTGATGGAAGGAACCTCAGTTAATGGAATTGATTGTGAAAATAGTGTTTGCTTTCTGCAGGAACTCCGGTGAATCGGATTCCTATCATGGCCAAGCAGGTGTTGGACCTCTACATGCTCTACAAGCTTGTTACAGAAAAAGGCGGCTTAGTGGAAGTCATCAATAAGAAAATATGGCGGGAGATCACCAAAGGCCTTAACCTCCCTACCTCTATTACCAGTGCAGCTTTCACTCTCCGAACACAGTGAGTACAAGAACAGCTCACCGGTCATCTGGGAACTCTGGATGACCAACTCATTATTTTTTATTTTTGCTTATTTTAACGAGTGAAATTTAGATTTATTATGTATTTTTTATTTTCCTTAATTGCAAAGAAAGAGCTGGGTGTCACAGCATAAAAACATAAAAGGACTATTTGGTCATAAATGTGATATACACTGTTGTATGTTCATTTCAAAATTATTTTTATCTACTTAATCACCTCTTTTCCTCTATAAAACTTTGTCTTTATTATTAACCTTTATTTAACCAGGAAAAGTCCCATTGAGATTAAAAACCTCTTTTTCAAGGGAGTCCTGGCCAAGAGGCGACAACACGTTGAAATTACAAAGTTACATACATATTATAAATAACAATTACATTTTAAAAACATTTTTCTCTGGCTCTCTCAATCTGGACTTAAAAGCATTTAATGAAATAAGATCTGCTATCTTCCAGTCTTTTTGCATCATGTTCCATGTGAAAGGGGCAGCATAAGTAAAAGCCCTCTTTCCCAGTTCAGTTCTGGCAAATGGAACATTGAGCAAAAAAAGATCGCTTGAACGCAGGCTGTAAGAAACAGTACTTCTCCGTGTGAGCAGATCGCAAATGTAGGTGGGCATTTGTCCAAGCAGGGCCTTATAAATAAAGATGCACCAGTGAGCAAACCTCCTGGAGGACAACGAAGGCCATCCCACTCGAGCGTACAGATCACAACAATGGGTCAAGGCCCTACAGTTTGTAATAAACCGTAAAGAGGCATGATAAACTGAGTCAATCTTATGAAGACACTGGGCGGAAGCATTCATGTACAGCAGATCACCATAATCTAAAACAGATTAAAATGTGGCATTTACAAGACGCTTTTTTGTCTCAAAAGAAAAGCAAAATTTGTTTCGAAAGAAAAATCCCAATTTTAGTTTGAGTTTTTTCACAAGATTGTCTATGTGAGGTTTAAAGGTCAGAGAATCATCAATTAAAAAGCCAAGATATTTATACGTGTGCACCACTTCTATGAGGTTTCCCTCAAGAGTGGACACCAAGGGGACAGTTTGAGGAAATCTCTTCATGTTTGAAAACAACATTAGCTTTGTCTTTTCAGCATTGAGAACCAATTTCAGCTCCAGAAGTGTGTGCTGAACCACGTCAAAAGCTTTCTGCAACGATTCTATTGCCTTTTCAAAGTTTGAGCCAAAGGAATAAATAACTGTGTCATCAGCATAAAAATGCATAACTAGCATTGAACACATTTTGTCCCAAATCATTTATATACATGATGAACAGCAGAGGTCCTAAAATTGAACCCTGTGGCACCCCAGTGTGAATATTCAAAAGTTCTGAGCACAGATTTTCACATTTAATGCATTGAGTCCTGTCACTCAAATAATTAGTAAACCAGGAGACAACATGTCTAGACAGCCCCAAAGAAAGAAGCCTATGCTTTAAAATGGCGTGATCCACAGTGTCGAAAGCTTTTGACAGGTCAATAAAGAGAGAAGCACAGTGCTGTTTTTTATCAAGAGCAACAAGTATGTCATTTATCACTTTTGTGGCAGCCGTGACAGCACGGTGCTGTTTTCTGAACCCAGATTGTAGTTTTGAAAGAACTTCATTAGAGTACAAGAACTCTTTTAATTGCTCGCTGACGAGAGACTCAAGGACTTTTGCCAAAACACACAAGTTTGATATTGGCCTGTAATTAGTCAAAATGGCTGGGTCGCCTCCTTTTAATATTGGCGTAACAAAAGCAGACTTCCAAACAAGTGGAATTTCTTTATTTTGGATTGAAAGATTAAAAAGGATCGTAAGAGGTTGTGCAATGTAATCAGCTGCTATTTTCAGAAAATAGGGCTCTATTAAGTCTGGCCCTGGGGGTTTCCTGTGATCTAAGGCTTTAAGAGCTTTATGCACTTCCTGGACAGAAAAAGGAGAAAAATCAAAAAGCTCCCCAATATATGTTTGGGGTTCTGTGCAGGGAATCATGGAGGCTGCTCCAACAGAGTTAAATAAAAAACCAGTAGCTACAAAGTGCTTGTTAAAGCTGTTTAAGACCTCAGTTCTGTCATAAACTGGGACAGAATCTTTTAAAATGAATTTTGGAAGAGCCTGTGATATTTTATTTATAGATAAGGACTTAATTACTTTCCAAAATTTCTGAGGGTTATTGAGGTTTCCTGTAGTAACAGATAAATAATATTCTGACTTAGCCTTCTTGATAAGTGTCGTGCATTTGTTTCTTAATTTCCTGAAGTCTAACCAGTCAGTCAGGGAATCGTTTTTCCTAGCTTTTGCCCATGCCACATTACGCTGATGGATGGACTCTGATAATTCCGATGAAAACCAAGGGTTCTCCCGTCCCTTGACCCTAAATTTTTTGGCAGGTGCATGCTTATTTAAAATCTTCATAAAAATTTCTTTAAAATAAGCCCAAGCCAGATGGATGTCTGGTATCAGACTCAAGTTTTCCCAATTTACCATAGACAAGTCATAATGAAACGCTTGCTCATTAAATATTTTAAAATTTCTTTTACAGATGATACGCGGTTTACATTTAGGGATTTTAGTGTTCCTACTGGTAGCAACTACACAATGATCACTTAAATCATTACAAAACACGCCTAGAGACAGAAACTTATGAGGGACATTTGTTAGAATTAGGTCAATCAAAGTAGATTTGTCAGGACTCTTTATATTTGGCCTTGTAGGTAGGTTGACCAACTGGCTAAGATTAACAGAGTCACAGAAGGATTTAAATTCATCAGAAGCTATATTCAGCCAGTCCCAGTTCAAGTCTCCGGCCAATAGAAGTTCGTTATATTTTAATTTGGACAGAAGATGCTTTAGAGATAATAAAGTTTCCTTTACAGCAGACGGAGGCCTATAGCACCCAACAACTGTTATAGAAAGAGACTTTACTATTTTAATATCCAAAGCCAAGAATTCCATTTGTTTAGGAATAGATACAGATAAAACAATGGATACTTCATATCTTGATTTAACATAAATTGCTACGCCTCCACCTTTCCTAGGCCTATCTGTGCGATAAAGATTGTATCCCGTTATGTTGATGTCATCATCTGTAATAGATTTGGACAACCAAGTTTCGGAGATAATCACAATATCCGCGTTTGTCGATTTCGCCCAAATTCTGACCAAGTCCATCTTGTGTAATAAGCTGCGTACATTTAGATGAACACATTTTAACCCTGGCTGAGATTTAAAATCGGCAGGGGTCTGGACACTTTTCAATTCAGGTCCAGGATTTGGTTGCACATCTCCGGATATAAGTAAAAGTAAAACAATCATCATTAACCTTCGTTTCATATTACATTTAAAAGCATTTTCGTACTTTGCAGATGTTAACGACAAATACTGCTTTTTCTTAAGTGAAAGTGAAAGATTATACAGAACAAGGGAACCTTGTAATTTGGGTAATACTTCATATCGATTTAAGCTAGCAACCAGAGCCAGATGAATCGTTGGTGACTCCAGGTGCACTGCTACAGTTGACCTAGTGCCACTAAAATAAGTTTCACCCATACTCAGCTCATATTTTTGAAGTCAAAATCTAGTCAATATGACGTCTTTCTTCAAATATGTTAAATTCAGAGATTATTTTAGATGAGTGGATCCTTAACGTCCCACTCCTCACACACACACACACACAGCTGTGTGTGTGTCTATTTTAGCACTCTGCATCACTGTAAAAATAAAAGGACATCAGGTCCTTGAGCTTCTCTCAGATGTGATGAGAGGTAAGCCGAGGGGTCTTCATTTAGTCCCACCTTTCTCAGCAATTGAAAAAAATGTGACATTAAAACAAAAACAAATAATCAAAATAGTCACAAAAAATCAGGAAATCATTAGCATCTGTTTTGCAGGTATATGAAGTACCTCTACCCGTATGAGTGTGAAAAGCGGGGACTGAGCTCCCCTGGCGAGCTTCAGGCAGCTATTGACAGCAACCGCCGCGAAGGCCGAAGGCAGAGTTATGGCTCAGCCATCTTGAACTGCTCTCTTATGGGAAGCCAAAGCCTTCTGTCCTCACCAAAGATACAGATGTCCCACCTACCCATTCCTACTCACAACAGTGGCCAGATCTCCCAGGTTCCTGTGATCAAGAAAGGTAAGAGACAACAGCAAGGTGTAAGGTGGTGACTAGATTTTACCGTCATTTTATTTCCTGCTTTCTGCTGCATTGTTTACTCAACATGAGTTGTAGCTCAAGGACCTGATGTCCCTGTTTTTTCATTTGCTCTTTTCCTAATTTGTTATGCTAGGATGTTTATCTCTCTTATATGCATCTGTCTGCATCACAGTCATAGACCTGGTGTTGTTGCTTGACACAACCCCCACCCAGCACACACACACAAAAACACAAAATAAAAATCCCCCTGTGAGTATTAAATTATATGTTTATTGAGAGGGATCAGCTCAAAGTGTTGCCATAAAGGAGAACACTTGTCCTTTCATTCGGCTCCAAGAAAGCATGCTGCATGCTTTGCTCCAGTTGATGCCAACACAACCACAGACAGTTACTGTGAGTCCACTGGGTTTTGTCATAAATCACGCCAACACTTCGGCTACCTTCTGAAACAGCGTCAGCAATCATCAGTGACGTCACTTGCCCTTAAAGCAAACCTTCATACTTCATAACTTCTTACTGGATTTCGCGACACATGCTCTGAAACCTCCACACAGTGCGTCTCTAGCTCTTTCTGTTTGCCTCTGATGGAAACGTGTCTCGTGTTTCGCCTGCGCTGATTCCTGGATTCCCTGGTGTGTGGTGAACCAGCGTGATGTGTGAATATATTCACTGTAAATAAACTGAACTTTGCGTTTATTTACAGTGTTTTTCTGCTTTCCAACTTCCCTCTGTCACTGATATTTCAGATTTCATCTGTAAGTCAAATCCTTTTACTTGTCAGCGAGACCCCACTCCTCTGCTTCCCCTCATATCTGCTGCCATCTACTCTTCACTTACCACTGAACTGTTCCTGCCGTCTTCAAAGTTGCTGCCATCACCCCAATGCTGAAAAAAACAGGCTTAGATCCCAATAATTTTGATAATTTACCATATCTATCAAAAATTCTCTAAAAGATAGTTGCCACACAACTCCACTCATACTTAACTAACAATAATTTATATGAACAGTTCCAGTCTGGTTTTCGCCCCTTTCACAGCGCTGAAACAGCGCTAATACAAATACCCAATGATCTTCTCGTGGCAGCTGACTCTGGTTTACTCTCCATTCTTATTCTTCTCGATCTAAGTGCTGCTTTTCATTCTATCTCTCACTCAAATCTCCTCAGTAGGCTCGCCTCCATCGGTCTCTCCCATATCCCACTAGCCAGGTTTAAATCACTCAGTTTATTCGACTTAAATCCTTCACTTCTCAGCCCTTTCCTCTGGTCGCAGGCGTGCAGGGATCTGTCCTGGGGCCTCTTCTTTTCATTATCTAGCTTCTTCCGCTTGGACACATTTTTCGTAAATACAGTATCCATTTTCACTGCTATGCTGATGACACCCAGCTTTATCTGTCCACTAAACCTGATTCTGCTCTCCCCCGTCTTCCCTCACTCCTGTGTAGCTGAACTAAATTCATGGTTCTCTTCTAATTTTCTCAAACTCAATAGTAACAAATCTGAGCTCCTCCTGGTCGGCTCTAAACAAACACGATCCACAACTAATAGCTTTCCTATTACAATCAATAACTCCAAGAATTTCTCCATGTGTGAAAAGTCTGGGTGTCATCCTCGATAGTACTCTATCTCTTAACTCACACATCAGTAACGTCACTCGGTCTGCATATTTCCAACTCCGTAACATTATTCGTCTCCGTCCTTTTCTCTCCTCGCATGCCGCTGCCATTCTTCTTCATAGCCTGGTCACTTCCCGGGTCGATTACTGCAACTTCTTTCTGGTCTTAGTCAAAAATCTATCCATCAGCTTCAACGTGTCCAGAACTCTGCTGCTCGTATCATCACCAGGACTCTTTCTGTGCACCACATCACCACATCGTTGGGATTCAGGGAGGGGGAGTGTGTGTCTGTGTCAGTCTGCAGCCTCCCACTTCTGCCACCCATCCATCGTGTATGTAGGGAACGTCCCTCCAGGACAATCGGGCTCTCCCGAACACTCCTCGTTAAGAAGAGAGCGTCAAAATGCACTGAGGGACCAGTTGATCTCTTTAGAGAACAAGAGTCCTTTAGAGTTTTTCTACAAAGTTTAAACGACGAATTAAAGAATGAGTTAGCTGCTAAGGAGTTAGCCGCCTCGCTGGATTGTTTTATTGCAATGTGCATGAGAGAAGATGGCTACATCTGTGACCAAAGAAGAAACAGAAACGCTCTCACTCTCTCCTTCAGCAGAAATACTGTGGAAATGGCCGGAGGCAGAGAGAGGGATCTGATGACAAAGGGGGAGCAACCAATGCAGCTTGGTGGCGTTTGCCTCCCTCTGAGCACAGAAGCAGGTTAATGTAGCCAGAAAGGCAATTTCATTGATTCTTTCATTGGAAGACTTTTCCCTATCGTGGCTCATGATACGTTCACAACTCTCATTACACACTTGCTCCCACACACTCCGAGCATTAACTGACTCCATGGTAGAACGACGCTCTGGCTCTGAAGCTCTTCAAGTAACACTCGATGGACTTCCTGATGTAACTCATAAGATCCGCCTCTCTCTGCGTCTCTTATATTTGTTTGAAGAACTACTTACTCCACTGGTTCTGGGTCACCCCTACCGTTTCCTGATCCTCCATCCTCATCTCCAGACCCATCTGTTCTTCCCATTTAACACAGTCTGGCTGAAGTACTTTGAAAGGATTTGGCACTATCTCTCCCCCTCATAGAATATATGACTCCTCCTTCCCAGTGCTTCACTTTCCACCAGACAGCTGTATAGCTTGTCTAAACCTGAATGGGGGGTGGGCGATGAAAAATACTCATTAGCTGCAGGCATCATCTTCCTCTACCCTAGGTTCTTGTTTTTTAGTTGTCAAGAAGAAAGACAAAGCCCTGCAGCCCTGTATTGACTTCCTCAGGTTGAACAAAATAACTGTTATAAAAATATACACTGCCTCTACTGGCATTTGCTTCCAAGCTGTTACAGGGAGCCACCATTTTCATCAAACTAGAACTTTGCAATGCCTATCATCTGGTGTGGATTAGGCAGGCGGACGAATGGAAGACAGCCTTAACATCCACCTGGGCCACTTTGAGCATCTGGTAATGCTAACACTGTGTTTCATGGTGAACAATGTCCTCCAGAATTTCATTAACCATTTAGGTTTTGTCTATGCAGACAAAATCCTGATCTTCTCCTGGTCCCTCCAAGAGCACGACTCCCATATCCTGAGTGCCTCCTTAAAAACAAACTGGCTAAGTGAGAGAAGTACAAATTTCACATTCACACAGGTTCTTTCTTCCGGCACATTGTTGAGATGGAACACCTCAAACCTGAACCAGCTAAGGTGCAAGTAGTGATCGACTGGCCAGCTCCGGTTAACAGAGAATAGCTAGAAAAGTTGCACCTGTTTGGGTTTGTGAGCAGGCTTCCATGATATGGCTTAGTGTTTCATGCCCTCTTTAAAGCCTCTACCTACACCGCTCACCCATAGTCCCATATAGCTCTTGACCTTTGTCACTGGTTAACTCCTCTAGGTAAATAACACAGCAGTACTTACCACTATTGATCACTTCTCCACTTTGTTGCTCTGCCCAAGTTTCCCTCTGCATTAAAGATCATGCAACTCCTCCTCGACCATGTTTTCCGGCTTCCCTCTGGACATAGTGTCTGACTGCAGAATACTTCTGCATTCGCTTCACAAGTCTGATGAGAGTTCTGCACTGCACTCAATGCCAAGGTCAGTCTGTTCTCTGGCTTTATCCTCAGACGAACAGCTAAGCAGCAAATCAGGTATTGGAGGCCGTCCTGTGCTGCATTGCTTCTTCTAATCAGTCCACTTAGAGCTCCCAGCTGGCCTGAATAGAATATGCCCATACCACGCCTTCTTCATCAACCGGACTATGTCCCTTTAAGTCATCTCTCGGATACCAGCCTCCACTCTTTTGATCTGGTGAAGGTGAGCACTCAGTCCAACTGCATCTCCGCAGATGCCGCTGCCTCTTGAAAGCCACCTGTGCCACCAGGAACAAAATAAGCACCTAGCCGATCGCAGCAGAATCCCAGCAGCCATCTACTGTCCTGGTCCAAAGGTTTGGCTCTCCACTCATGGTTTTACCCGTCTTTTCAAAATACAAACAACTGCCCCCTAAATTTATTGGGCCTTTAGAGTTAGATTCCATGGTTAACCATGTGTCTGCCCATCTCAAATGACCCCACAACATAGAAATCCACAAAGTCTTTCATGATTCCCAATTAAAATGTGTTTTTTCCAGTCCGTTGTGCCCATCCTTCAGACCACCACCGCCAGCAGAGTCATTGATGGGCAACCTGCCTTCTGAGTTACATGGATTATGGATTTCAGACACCACGGGAGAGGCATCCATGGATGGAAGGGATACAGCTCAGCTCTGTCCTGGCTTCCACAGGCCCCAGTTCTGGATAAAAACATGATTAGGAAGTGCCACTGCCGGCAGGGTGTGTACTGTCATGGTCCCTCAGTCCTCCCTGATTGATTTCTTTGGGTTTGTTTTCTATCTGTCTCTCTGGCTCAGCTTTCTCTCTGTGTGCATGGGTGAGACCTGACACACCTGGGGCAGTCACCCTCCTGATCCCAATGATCTTATTAGCAGCAACTGCTTAAAGTAGTGGCTGGCTGTCGTTCTTTGCTGTATGTTGAAGTACACAGTTAAGCTGTGGCTCTTTCTCCTCCATGTGCTTGTCCTACGCAGATTCCTGGATTCCCTTCCCTGGTGTCGTGAGCCAAATGGATGTCCCTTCCTCCCTGGACCCCTGGAGCACGATTCCCCTTTTGGATAGTGTTGTTGTGTAAATATATGCACTGTAAATGAACGCACTGAATTTTCACCTTCTGAGTCATGCACTTGAGTCCAACCTGCTCTTTTGGGCTGCAACTCCATATTTACAATAGCTTTACAATATTATATATTAATATTATTACTATAGTGGGCAGTGGGCCTTTTTAACTATAGTCACTGCGGTTCACAACATGTCACCATACACATGGAGCCTTGGGGGGCAGGTTCATTACCCAGGGGTTGGTGGGTGGGGCTGCTGCAGTATTCAGCCATTCACTGCTATGTGCATCTTAGACATTGGTACTGTTGGAGGTCGAGATGTCCTGGATCTTTGTCTGTGTGCCTCTGGCTCCGTGGGTGGGGGGTTATTGTTGCTTCCAACACTCTCTCACGCCACAAGAAGATTGTTGATTTGTGTATCTGTGCATTTTCATCGTTTTCTTTTCCAGGTACTGTGTTTTTTTTCTTTCTTTGTTTTGTTCTTACAGGTGCAGCAGTCGGTGATACATCGTGTTTTTCTATTTGTCTCAATCCTTTTATTTTATTTCTCCCCGTTTTGTTCTGCCTGTCAGTTTTATACTGTAATAACTGATACAACACTAAAGATACTTTTTCACTACACTTCTTCCAGCTGCAGGCTGCTGGTGGGCTGTGTGCTGCACGGCCTTCCTGTGATACTCTGCCACATAATGCAAAGCCCAAAACGTTTACTTAAATATACTTCAGTAAATAGAAACAAACAAATACAAATGTGTCAGATTGTTGTGAATTCATCTATAATGTAAATCCACGGAAGAAAGAAAAGGAAACAATGTATCAAATATGAAGTGTTTGTTCTTTATGTGAGCAACCAAAGAGGATCTATTTATAGATCACATTTTTAATAAGAACTATTGTGTCAAATCATTTATGTGTTAAAATGAAATTTGGACAGGTGATTAGAGGAGCCTGTTTTCATCAGTATGTATATTAATGTAAATATTGTATAAGAGCAGGGACAGATCATATATTGGCTTTTTTGTTGGTTTTTTCCTCCAGAGGAACCCATGATTGCCAGCTGCCTGTCCAGGCAGGTGGCTCTGCCCATGACTCCCAGCAGCCATCCTGCTGCAGCCATGGCCGTCCAGACAGCCGCTCTGGAACAGCTGAGAGAGAAACTGGACAGTGGCGAGCCGCCACAGAAGAAGATGATGATGGAGCAGCAGAGGATCATGCAGCATGCCCTGCAGCAAAACCTGCTGGCGATGGCCTCCCAGCTACCCCTCAACATCAAACTTAACAACAGAGGTAAGAACAGTCATTTAAGGTTTGAGTGCATGCTCTTTGGTTGGTGTTGTATGTGCGTCTTTGTCATTTCTTCATTTCATTTTCCAGTTAAAACCAGTTTAAGTAAAGTCTTTAATTTCACAATGTAAACTTCTAAATTTCCGAAACAGTGTTGAGGGCATGACCTCTGTGTCCTGTCACAGCCGTCTCTTTGCGTGGCTTTGGCAATGAAACTTCTAAGGACACTAAAAAGGGTCAATTAAGATGCTTCAGATGCTCGTGGATATAATACTATCTAACGTAATCTGCTGTCCACTGAAGCCTCTGCAAGAACCTAAATGGACAAAGAAATAGATTTCCTATAGCTTAGCACTGTTGCAGCCTGTGTTCCTTTTATTGTCGCAAAGAAATCCTACAATTAGATGTTTTAGTTGTGTAGGCCGTTCCTTTCCATTCACACTAATTTTGTGTACTAAGAAGGTTTTTCTTCTTGTTCATTCTGTTTCCCTTAACATAGTTAAATTTGCTGTTTAAGCTCCTACTTCATCATCTGTTCAGTGCTTCATGATCATGTTTAAATGTGATATTTTACAAAATCCTGATACAATCTGAAGTATTTTAGTAACAAAGCGTTTAACATGGAGCAGGGTCGTACTCACATGGTGTTGCTGTTAAAGGTGTTTTGTGGCACTACCAGGTGACGTAGCCCCAAACAAACACATTTATTAACATTTGTCAGGAATGATGAGTCCAGCTGTTTTAGGACATTTCTGAACCTTGAACATGGAGACACGGTAAGAGGTGGTTAGCATGAATGAACATTTCACATAACAGATGTTCACTCAGATGGGAATTTAACTATTGTTACTAATACAGTGTGATCTGCTCACTTTATGTTTGTAGAAACATATTTGAGGCTGATTTGAGTGTAAATCTGAGCCCAACTCAAAAATGTGTCACAAACAGCAAACGGTGAAATACCTGAACCACTAACATGCACAGAATTCATCATGTAACACGTCATTACAGACTCATCAGACTCGAGATGTTTTTCTCGTGCTGATCATGAGTGAGTACGCCCTCCTGCCGTGGCTTCGGCTGCAGCCAGCGCGGCTCATGAAAATCCATAAGTCACATATGACTTAATGATAGCGGTTAAAGGAAGAATGAGAGGCCCAGCTACTCAAGTGTGATATCATTTCTGTGTGCACCAGTGCCTCGCACATATTAGTCATAATAGCTGCCTTGAATTTGATAGGTGATGGAAGAATGAGGTTAATTCCCACACCGGCCATCCAGCTCTGTCAAAAACAAACCCTGTTATTTAAGATTACACTGAAAACTATTATTATTGTCTCTCAAATGGATAAATTTGTGTTTACAGATGTTTTAGTGCAGCAGCCACCAGCTGAGATCACCGTGTGCACGGCTCGTCTGTTCTCTGAGGACGATTTTGTTCAGTTAAAAGTTTATTTTATTTGCTTTCAGGTTTTGTTTTAGAGTACTATTGACACGCTACGCTTTCTTTCTGCTGGTTTCCGTTCTGAAATGGCAAAAGTTAACGACATTTCTGTCATTTAAGAACCTGGCCAAGTTTTCCGACTGTGTTGTGATAGGATTCATCCATAATTGACATGCAGAAATAGCTGTGCCATCTTTTGACAGTTCTTTCTCCCCAGAACTCTTTAATAAAGCTCTCCTTATCCTGTCACTCTCTGAATTATCACCAATACTCTTCTTGCTTCTTCCGTTCCTTTTCTAAATGCTCATATTGAGTTTTTTTCTCTCTCCTTCTGTGCCCCTTCTCTTGACAGATGATAGACAAGAGACTGCATTGAACCTGTCTACCAACGGCATTAGCAGCATCAACATGTCAATAGAAATAAATGGAGTTGTCTACACAGGTAAATAGAGGGGCCGTTTGCTGATGTAATTGCAGGCAGGAAATTCAATAAGTTATAGGAGCACCCTGGTGCTTAGTCCTCTACACAATTTGATGTCTTTGCTATAAAATCCATCGTAATGAAGTGGCAGTCCAATAGTGTTAAAAAAGTTAAATATCTCAAAATTGGGCCTGTGAATTTGAAGGTTTATTTTCTGTCTGTGTGTGGATACAGGGAGCTTGTGCACAGCAAATCCAGCATGTCCAAATTAACACTGTCGGATTTGATTTCAACACTATTAAAGTGTCTATATGGGTCCACACCAGAGAGTGTTAATTTAACTCTTTTTGGAGAGTTGGTACGTTAACTCTGATTTAGTGTTAAACACCAAATCTGTCTGGAGTTGATAATTTAACACTTGGTGTTAAGAGTTTATATATTAACTCTCAAAGAGTATTTTAGTTTAACTACGTAAGAGTTATCTTCTGATTCATTCTAAAAAGCGGGAATTTTACTGTTCTGAACTTCTAGAAATTTCTTTTGGAAATAAACATTTGCTAAAAAGATGCAATGGTTTTTGAAAAACATTTATTCTGAACTGTGCACCACAATTTCAAAACATTTTCTGAAAGATGTAACAGTATACATGTTCTCACTTTCATTAGAATTTTGTTTATCAAAAGGTCTGACATGGTAAATGCAAATAACAGCATCTCATCACTTATTTCTTCAATACAATATGCATGTCCTTCATTCATCCCTTTGTGGAACTTCAACGCACTTCTGCTCTCCCCCATATTCCATCTTCACAAGCATATCCTGTGCGGAGATTGAATAAAAATTAGTTGACACTAATTAATGGCACAAATAATCCAGTAAACAATTGCAGCACAGTAAAAAAAAAAAAAAGGAATCCTCTTTGAGCCATTACTTGTGTAAAGTATTTTCCCAAAAGACAAGGACACAGGCAACAGGTAATACTGAACTAAATGTAAAACCTCAACCTTTTTCATTTTTACCTAAACCGTGTGCACAAAACTCTGGAGGGATCTATGCTAACGTAGAACCCAGTCAGGACGTCAGCTACTGCTGTTTGCTCGCTTTTTTATGGGCGATCGTTTTCAGGCTTCAAGTAGCACCATTATACCAACATTTCACATTCTACACATTGTTTTAGGCGTATTTGACCAAAGGTTTGACTGAAAATTCACATGCAAGCTTTTTTTCAAGGCTGTGGTATTTGCCCGCAAACAATACCTTTCAGCTAGCTAAAACAGAATATTATGCTATCAGCGAGCAACATGGCTAATGCCTTTCACACAGCTTTGTCTCAACTCCAAAGAGCCACAGAAGTAAAAGCTCATAATAATAATTGAAACAATCTTTGAAAAAATGACTTACCAAGCATGGCAAACAACTCAAATATGTAGAGCAAAATGTTCTGAAACGGCTTCACTTCAGCTTCGATTGGAGCCGTGCTGGGGGCGGAGTCTGTGAATTTACTCTGTTGGTGTCATAGCCCCTCTAGGAGTTCAGAGTTAAGAGGTCAAGAGTTAATGTTTCCATTGTAACACCTCCAGATTTGACAGCGAAACACTCATTTTTAACACTCGATTTTAACTACTATCATTTTACACCTCAGAGTTACATTAAAAGAATGTGACTCTGCTTAGAGTAAAATTAACTCTACTTTTGCAAGGAGACTATTAACACCAAAACATTTAACACTTTTGAATTTGCTGTGTGCCTTGTAGTAATTACTGCATCTCTCCTTTAACATAGCCCATTCATATCATCGTGCTATCGTCTCTAAGCTCTCTGAAGTTCTCCACAGAGCTTCCAGCTGCTATTCTCAGATCACTCTGTGGATCCTCTTTCACTGGACCTCAAACTTGTACAAAGACCAAAGATCAACTTATGCTTCAAACTGGCCTCTAACATATCTGAAGGATCGTAGCTGGTGAGGGGTCCCTGCTAACTGGTCATTTGCAATTACCGGTAGATTTCAGTGTCCACAGTGTCTGCCAATCAAGTGAGAAGCAAAAATTTGCTATTTTTTCAGCACTGAACAGGTTGAATGTGTCACTGCAGTCTCGCTCTGCTAAATCTTGTTCAATTCAGTTTTATTTATACAGCACCAAATCACAACAACAGTCGCCTCAAGGTGCTTTATATGTAAGGTCAACCCTGCAATAATACATGCAGAGACAAACCCAACAATCATATGACCCCCTATGAGCAAGCAGTTTGGCGACAGTGGGAAGGAAAAACTCCCTTTTAACAGGAAGAAACCTCCAGCAGAACCAGGCTCAGGGAGGGGCGGGGCCATCTGCTGTGATTGGTCTACGTGTCCTCGATCAGTCTCTGTGTGTATGTCTCGATTCCTCGTTCTCTGGGTCCGTCCTGTCCTTGTGTTTCGTCCTTTGTCTCCCCACTCTGCCATGTGCTTCCATGTTTGTCCCCTGTTCTGTTGTTAAGCTTACGTGTCCTTGACATCACTTTCTCTGCGTCTCCAGGTTTTTCTTCTTTTCCATTGCGCACATTGGCCTATGAAAATATACCACACCATGCACATCATAACATGTTGTGTTATGATGTGCATGTAGTAATCTGTTTGGATGTGCTCGGGAAAAGAACGATTATTTTCTTGCACAAAATAGCCCTGATGGCATCAGCTGACCCCCACACAGCCTCATTCACGAATTTAATTCAATTCAATTTTATTTACACAGCACCAAATCACAACAAGTCGCCTCAAGGTGCTTTATATTGTAAGGTAGACCCTACAATAATACATGCAGAGAAAAACCCAACAATCATATGACCCCCTATGAGCAGCACTTTGGCGACAGTGGGAAGGAAAAACTCCCTTTTAACAGGAAGAAACCTCCAGCAGAACCAGGCTCAGGGAGGGGGGGGGCCATCTGCTGTGATTGGTTGGAGTGAGAGAAGGAAGACAGGATAAAGACATGCTGTGGAAGAGAGACAGCGGTTAATAACAGATATGATTCAGTGCAGAGACATAGGACTCCTGCTGCAGCATTTTGGATTAACTGAAAGCTTTTCAGGGAGTTTTTAGGACTTCCTGATAATTATGAATCCAGTCGTCCAGCCTGGAAGTAATAAATGCATGAAGCAATTTTTCAGCATCACTCTGAGACAGAATAAAGGGATGGTTGGCTCAACAGAGCTCTGACTTTTTGAAACCTGTGGTTGTTCTTATTTTCTTCAATCAGTGATGAATAGTAAGATGTTCTGGCTTTGCGGAGGGCTTTCTTATAAAGCAACAAACTATTTCTCCAGGCTAAATGATGATCCTCTAAATTTGTGACACGCCATTTCCTCTCCAGCTTACGAGTCATCTGCTTTAGGCTACGTGATTGAGAATTATACCACGGAGTCAGGTACTTCTGATTAGAGACCTTAGTTTTCACAGGAGCTACAGTATCCAGAGTCGTACGCAGTGAGGAGGTGAAATTATTAATAAGATGATCGACCTCTGTTGGAGCAGCGTTCAGATAGCTGCTCTGCTCTGTGTTATGCACAAAAACAACATTGGTGTATTTTATTTATGGAGCATTATTATTTAATAAACGTTGATAACTATGAGTAATTTCTTCATCTACATCTACGCTGCATGTTAATAAAGGTGCCTGTGTGAGATCTGGGACACAGCTTTGACCAAGAACTCTCTTTTTGTTCTTACTTTATGGCTTTAAAAAATATCGAGATATATATCGTATATCTCCATCCAGCTAGAGAATATCAAGATATGAATTTTGGGTCATATCGCCCAGTCCTAACTACTATTGCTGTAAGTTATGTCAGATTATTCCTTTTGCTTGTTAAAACAAACAAAACTATGTTTTTGTCAGCCTGTGAATTTCATTCTCTGGTCAGATCCAAAACCCACTTCATCTTTTTTGATATTACCTGTGAGGGATACCAAAATAAATCCTTTCATGCTTTATAAAAGCGTCTGAAACAAACACGCTCTGAAATCTGATGTTAGGACAGCGCAGAGTTCAAGGCTAACTTGGGCTCGATGTTTCTCCACAGGCGTCCTGTTTGCTCGGCAGTCGCCCATAGCAGGGATGGCAGGACACCATGGGAAGCATCATGGCTGTCAGACTCAGGGAAGAAGCAGCCCTACAAAGTTCCAGCCCTCCTCATCCTCCTCGTCCTCTTCTTCTTCTCTCCATGGACACCGAAACACCTCCCCCTGACCCTCCACTTCTTCTCACCTCCCCCTCCAGTCCCAGTGAGAAGAACCATGTTACTAAATCATCAGATTAACTCCAGTTTATTTCAGTTGTGGTTTACTCCACATCCACAGGTGAGCAAAGCACTGATTAAAAAGCAACTGTTGCATATAGACATCTACCTGCCCCCCACTTTTAACCTGTGTGACAGAACATTGTTCATGTCCTCAAACACATCTAGTTAGTGTGGAAAAGTTCACTCATCAACTCAACATACCACCACAGTGAGCCAAAGACTCGTACCCCCGCGCTGAAATGATGTTGCAGCTGAAACCGTGGTTTTGGTTTTTGTAACATTGTGACAAACCTCAGAAACGGACTGTTTACAGTGGATACATGAGGGACTGATCCAAAAACAAGAAGCACATCAGAGGTGAAAACCATCTGGTTCATTAGATAAACAGATACTCAAAGACTGGTGTTCGTTCACACGCTGGAGTTAAAGTGATGTGTTTACTTTCCTCTCTACTGCATGGCTCTGTCCACCCGCTAACAGTCCTATAAGCACAGCGTGTCTCAAAGCCATGTTGTTCACAACACAAAGATCAGCTACACAATTCATTTGAATAATTCGTTTGTTAGGTTTCCCCAAACCAGCTGGTACCAAACTAGCAATAGCCTGAGTTTGCTGTAGTGTATAATAATATGATAGCTGCCTAAGGTGTGTACTATGTAAGTATAATAACCACTCCAATACGTATTAAAGCTGCATCTTGACACTACAGAGAGCCTCAAATTTGGGGAAATCCCACTGTAGCTGTTCAAGTGCAAAGAGCTGCTGTTCAGTGTGTTTGTGTCTCCACCATAACCAGAACACGTCTCCATCATGGGATTCATCGTTTGTTTAGTAAATATGTAAACGTAATTAGAAAGCAGGCGTGTTTGTGTCCTCTCTGCTTTCAGGATGTTGGGCACAGCTTACATTAAAGTAATGAACGTGTTGTTCTGAGGGCAAATATTGCACTTTATGTTGAGCGTGATTTTTACCCTGAGTAAGATTTTGGAAGCTCTTCTGACAAAACCATACGTGTAAAGTCTGTGCTGAGGTTGATGTAGATATACTGTAGATGCACAGATGGTGTGATGCTGTTGGGCTGACTGAAAGTCCTCAGAGGAAACGACTGTGACGAGAACGAGCAGCAGTTCAGTTGGCAGGCAGTAGGTGAGCAGGAGGCAAATACAGGTAACAGAGCAGTCATGAGTCAAACGTGGTTTTATTTTGGGTTTCTGTTTTAAAATAATGCTCTGGTGTCTTCATAAAGACCTTTGTTCATCGTGAAAGGCAGTGGACACACGCTGAAGTGTTGTTTCTAGTACGTCTGTTAAAGCAAGTGTATGTTTGATCCTGTATCATCACTCTCGCTGATGCTCGTTGGCAAAACTTCACCAAACCACCTACATACAGACAAAGGATTAATACAAAATATACCTCATACATTTACTTTGTTATTACTGTTTTAGTTCAGTGGATCGCTGGGTTTTTTTCACATTTTACATGATTAAACAAGAGACACACATCTACCTCATTCATTATACAACGTGCCAACAATCACGTCTACATGGCAACTTTCATATCCATGTATTTATGAACCAGCAAGTTTACAGAGCTTTTTTACGTTATACCAAAAGAATCCAGATGAAAATGAACAGAAAGAAGAAATGATGGTGGCACAAGTGTAAAAGGTGTTTTAGATATAAATATGTGTTCATGTGATACTTTTTGTGACTGATTGTAAGAAACTGCAGAAATGAATTTGGGATCTTGCATCTTTCTCAGAATGACGCAGCTTTACATTTATCGTCCATATTTATAGCAGGGAAATTGTTGTAATTCAAGCTGATATCAGCCTAAAATTGTCTCCTGCAGTGCTGACAAACACTAAAGACATCATGAAATGCTATAATTACTTAAACTCCAGCACTCGCATAAAGATGTTTTTGATGTTTATCTCAGATTCACTCAGTTATCATTATGATGCATTTGCTTCAAACATGATCAGAGGACGTTTCAGTGGCTCCGAGCAGAGAACAACAACAGTTTGGAGTATTTGCATCATTTACTTCCACGTACAGGCCAGGCTGGGTGATGCTACAGGTTTCAGTAACGTCCCACAGACGACAGAAACATCTGAGCAAAATGAGGAAGAACATTTTTGTGTTTGTTGCTTTTTGCCTGTCATCATTAACCAGCACAGCAGTAACATCGTTCTTTTTGAGTACTTCACATCACATCTGTTTGGTGAAACTGAGCTAACATTCCCAGATATTCACTTCAGTCCCATCACATTTAGGAATGTTACCCTCAGATTCCTCCTCATTCATTTCAAAGCAACATATGAAGAGTTTGTGGAATGTAAGCATGTAGTTGTGTCTATATTTCAGATTTAATGATGGCAAAAATGGCAAAGACACAAACGCAGTACAGAAAGATGTGACTCACTGGGAGCTAATAGAGTGTTGCAATCAATACTTTGTATTAAATCAAAAATATAATATCTCTGTATGTTTAATTGTGGGTCCTGAACCACAAATATAATTTGTTTTAAACCTTAATAATTCTAAGAACATTCACTGCTACCTGCTGTCGTTTAACTGGGTTTTTTGTTTTTTTTTAACTGTTGTAACTAAACAAATCGCAGCCACGGACACGTGAAACTAGCGTGGAGACGCTCCAGGACCTGTGAGACTGTCTCTTTCTTAGCATCCTGTAGGATGATGCCCACTACATCGTTTAATTCTGTTTTATTTGCATCCAAACACAACAACAATGGCCTCGAGGTGCTTCAGCAGCTCAGATAACTGCGTGGCTGAAACATTTCACACTCACTTGATTTTGAGCTCATCGAGAGCAGAGAACCAAAGAGAAAGCAACACCTCCGCATGCAGGAAAAATGTAACCAAATAACATGTATTGTATTTGATCTATGATATGCTCTGCTTGTAGTTTTTAGACAATGACTGCGTTATGAGTTGTGTGCAAAGCTGTAAATGTTTCCCTTTGTTTGAATACATCCAGTGCATTCTGGGACACTGGCGTGTGGTGCTCAGGGGTAAAAATGTGTCAAAAACCGTTGTGATGGATTTTCTGGGTTTACCATTTGACTTGTGGTGCATTTAGAAATAAAAACATGCGTTTAACGCAACCTTTCCATTGTTCTGTACAAATGTTTGTGTTACCAAATGCATTTATATACACACGATACTCCACAATCAGTATCTTGGGTTCTGACAAACTTGACTTGTGATGCATCCTGAAAACACTCTCATTATTACTTTTTTATTATTTCTTGTTCTACTGCAAGAAAACAGTGAAAACATTTGTTTCAGAAACAGAAAACTGCAAAGTCCTTTTCAGCAAATGCAGTTTGTCGAGTGCAGCATTAAGCAGGTAAAATGCTGTAAAGATTGGTTAATTAAGACTGAGAATCCTGATGTAATTAGGGGCAGCAAAGATTAGCGGTTGTCAATGGTGCAGCTAGGATTTGCAGTAATAGGTTTATTATTGGGGCTTGCTGAATGTAACTTTATACTTCTGAATAAACAAAAACAAATTAGGAGCAGTCATCCAATAAAGGGTTATCTTGTCAAGGGCTGACAGAAATCCATGCCCCTATAACACAGTGTTAATTTTATGCACCACTGACAAACACAATGGTAATCAATAACAACACTATAAAATAAGGTGAAGCATCACTCTGAGCTGAAGGTGCTGGATGGATCCATGAGCAGAAAAACCATTCTGGCAGTATTTTCGGCGTTCCTCCTGTGCACAGTGTTACACAGCAGGAAAGAGCTCGCCTCTGCTACTGAAGGACGAGCATGTGAATAAAGTGCACAAAAAACTGCTGCCATGCACTCTTTGTAACATCTGTAAAGACAACATGCTAACACAAAGGTAGACCTATTAAATCCTCTTCTGATCTTCAGGAGTAACAAATGTAGTGATGAGTGCTCGAGCTTGCAGTTTCATCTCCATTTCTACATGTTTCTATAGTACAGTATATTGTAAGGTAAAAACCCTACAGTCATACAGACTCAATCAAATGACTCCCTACGAGCAAGAACTCGGCTTAACTAATGAGTAAATACAGAGTGGTGTGTAAGCACATGGTCAAGGGGTGAGACAAGCATGTTGTAGGGTAACTAAGGGAGGATTCAGGGTCACCTGATCACGCCCTAACTATAAACTTTGAACTATAGACGCAGTCTAAGAGTTAAGAGCTCTATTGGGGTCATACGGTACTATAAGGTCTTTAAAGTTAGCATGAACCACTACATGTATTAAGGCCGATTTACATCATGGAGCCCTGCTCTCAAGAGCTGGATTTTAGAAATCAGTGCTTTTGGAACATGTTTAGCACCATATTCAGTCAGTCAGGAACCTTACACCACTGGGTTGGCTGATTACTGGTGGTCAACATCAGTTTATGTGTTGGAGATTATGTATCGCAATTTCAGGAGCGGGACCACGTCTCCAAATACGCTCCTTCCAGTTGTCATCTGTAGAGGTTCCCCCAGTTCTGGAAGCTGGGCATTTTCGTTTAGGTGCCCCACCCTCCCTCCTCGTTTTCAATTCTTTAACTTCTTCCTTTCTATTTAGTACACGGGGATCTGCCAGGCCCGGGAGCCCCCAGCCCCCTTTGAGGCCTTCCCCAAACCGCAGCTCACTTCATGTCAAAGCCATTCACCTTTACCTACCAAAACCTTTACCTACCAAAACACTGTCAATCCTAAGATGATGTGGGCCCAGCTAGTGAAAGCTAATTAATAAAAGAACCCAAAACTCAGCGGAATAGAAACCAGTTTAGGGGTCACTTTTGTTCTACCCCGGCAGCAACAATAAGTAAACAGAGCAAGGATTTCATTCTTTCTCTTTAGTAGTAACTGGCTCATCGTTTGGCTAGCTGCCCTGAAACAGGAAAGTCCACCCGTTAGCCGTAATGTTCAAGTTGTAAAGCACTATGATCAACCTATCTCTAATAATCGGCTATGTGCCACAGGCCTTCAAGCTGGCTGTAGTTAAACCTTTACTCAAAAAGCATCTCTAGACCCAGCAGTCTTAGCTAATTATAGGCCAATCTCCAACCTTCCTTTCATATCAAACATCCTTGAAAGAGTAGTTGTCAAACAGCTAACAGATCATCTGCAGAGGTTTATTTGAAGAGTTTCAGTCAGGTTTCAGAGCTCATCACAGCACAGAAACAGCTTTAGTGAAGGTTACAAATGATCTTCTTATGGCCTCTGACAGTGGACTCATCTCTGTGCTTGTCCTGCTAGACCTCAGTGCAGCGTTCGATACTGTCGACCATAATATCCTATTAGAGCGATTAGAACATGCTGTAGGTATTACAGGTACTGTGCTGCAGTGGTTTGTATCATATCTATCTAATAGACTCCAGTTTGTGCATGTAAATGGGGAGTCCTCTTCACACACTGAGGTTAATTATGGAGTTCCACAGGGTTCAGTGCTAGGACCAATTCTGTTTACATTATACATGCTTCCCTTAGGCAGCATCATTAGAAGACATAGCATACATTTACACTGCTATGCAGATGACACCCAGCTCTATCTGTCCATGAAGCCAGATAACACACACCAATGAGTTAAACTGCAGGAATGTCTTAAAGACATAAAGACCTGGATGGCCGCTAACTTTCTGCTTCTTAATTCAGATCAAACTGAGGTTATTGTACTCGGCCCTGAAAATCTTAGAAATATGGTATCTAACCAGATTCTTACTCTGGATGGCATTACCTTGGCCTCCAGTAACGCTGTGAGGAACCTTGGAGTCATTTTTGACCAGGACATGTCCTTCAACGCACATATTAAACAAATATGTAAGACTGCTTTCTTCCATTTGTGCAACATCTCTAAAGTTAGAAATATCCTGTCTCAGAGTGACGCTGAAAAACTAGTTCATGCATTTATTACTTCCAGGCTGGACGACTGTAATTCATTATTATCAGGATGTCCTAAAAACTCCCTGAAAAGCCTTCAGCTGATCCAAAATGCTGCAGCAAGAGTCCTGACAGGGACTAGAAAGAGAGAGCAGATTTCTCCTGTTTTGGCTTCCTGTTAAATCCAGAATTCAAAATCCTGCTGCTCATATACAAGGTCTTAAATAATCAGGCCCCATCTTATCTTAATGACCTTGTAGTACCATATCACCCTATTAGAGCACTTCGCTCTCGCTCTGCAGGCCTACTTGTTGTTCCTAGAGTATTTAAAAGTAGAATGGGAGGCAGAGCCTTCAGTTTTCAGGCCCCTCTTCTGTGGAACCAGCTTCCAGTTTGGATTCAGGAGACAGACACTATCTCTACTTTCAAGATCAGGCTTCAAACTTTCCTTTTTGCTAAAGCATATAGTTAGGGCTGGACCAGGTGACCCTGAATCCTCCCTTAGTTATGCTGCAATAGACGTAGGCTGCCGGGGATTCCCATGATGCATTGAGTTTTTCCTTTCCAGTCACCTTTCTCACTCACTGGGTCATGTTCACTGTTTATCTTCTGTATGTTCCACTTCCTGTTTTATTGTGTTAGCCTTACTCTGTGTGCATTATGTTCTAGTTCTCTTCCCATTTATCATTAGTTCATTATGATCAGCTGTTCACTCACCTGTCTCTAATCGCTCATCATTCATCATTCAAGCCTGTGTCCCTCAGTTACAACAGTCCAGGGTTGAGTCATTGTCGCTGTTAGGTTGTCCTATGTTCAGTTCCGTCAGTCAGTCGTTCAGCCATTTCCTGCTTCTGTTCTTTTTGTTCACTCCGTCTGCATTAAACACCAACCTTCACCTACCCGTGAGTCCAACGTTTGGGTCCTCCTTCCCTCATCCACACTGCAACCCCTGACACTCACTATGTGTTAACAGACCTCTCTGCATTGAATCATATCTGTTATTAATCTCTGTCTCTCTTCCACAGCATGTCTTTATCCTGTCTTCCTTCTCTCACTCCAACCAATGACAGCAGATGGCCCCGCCCCTCCCTGAGCCTGGTTCTGCTGGAGGTTTCTTCCTGTTAAAAGGGAGTTTTTCCTTCCCACTGTCGCCAAAGTGCTGCTCATAGGGGGTCATATGATTGTTGGGTTTTTCTCTGCATGTATTATTGTAGGGTCTACCTTACAATATAAAGCACCTTGAGGCAACTTGTTGTGATTTGGTGCTGTATAAATAAAATTGAATTGAATTAAATTCGTGAATGAGGCTGTGTGGGGGTCAGCTGATGCCATCAGGGCTATTTTGTGCAAGAAAATAATCGTTCTTTTCCTGAGCACATCCAAACAGATTACTACATGCACATCATAACACAACATGTTATGATGTGCATGGTGTGGTATACAGTGGGGCAAAAAAGTATTTAGTCAGCCACCGATTGTGCAAGTTCCCCCACTTAAAATGATGACAGAGGTCAGTAATTTGCACCAGAGGTACACTTCAACTGTGAGAGACAGAATGTGAAAAAAAAATCCATGAATCCACATGGTAGGATTTGTAAAGAATTTATTCGTAAATCAGGGTGGAAAATAAGTATTTGGTCACCTCAAACATGGAAAATCTCTGGCTCTCACAGACCTGTAACGTCTTCTGTAAGAAGCTTTTCTGTCCCCCACTCGTTACCTGTATGAATGGCACCTGTTTGAACTCATCATCTGTATAAAAGACACCTGTCCACAGCCTCAAACAGTCAGACTCCAAACTCCGCCATGGCCAAGACCAAAGAGCTTTCGAAGGACACCAGGAAAAGTATTGTAGACCTGCACCAGACTGGGAAGAGTGAATCTACAATAGGCAAGCAGCTTGGTGTGAAAAAATCAACTGTGGGAGCAATCATCAGAAAATGGAAGACATACAAGACCACTGATAATCTCCCTCGATCTGGGGCTCCACGCAAGATCTCATCCCGTGTGGTCAAAATGATCATGAGAACGGTGAGCAAAGATCCCAGAACCACACGGGGGGACCTGGTGAATGACCTGCAGAGAGCTGGGACCAAAGTAACAAAGGTCACCATCAGTAACACACTACAACGGCAGGGAATCAAATCCCGCAGTGCCAGACGTGTTCCGCTGCTGAAGCCAGTGCATGTCCAGGCCCGTCTGAAGTTTGCCAGAGAGCACATGGATGATACAGCAGAGGATTGGGAGAATGTCATGTGGTCAGATGAAACCAAAGTAGAACTTTTTGGTATAAACTCAACTCGTCGTGTTTGGAGGAAGAAGAATACTGAGTTGCATCCCAAGAACACCATACCTACTGTGAAGCATGGGGGTGGAAACATCATGCTATGGGGCTGTTTTTCTGCCAAGGGGACAGGACGACTGATCCGTGTTAAGGACAGAATGAATGGGGCCATGTATCGTGAGATTTTGAGCCAAAACCTCCTTCCATCAGTGAGAACTTTGAAGATGAAACGAGGCTGGGTCTTCCAACATGACAATGATCCAAAACACACCGCCCGGGCAACAAAGGAGTGGCTCCGTAAGAAGCATTTGAAAGTCCTGGAGTGGCCTAGCCAGTCTCCAGACCTCAACCCCATAGAAAATCTGTGGCGGGAGTTGAAAGTCCGTGTTGCTCGGCGACAGCCCCAAAACATCACTGCTCTCGAGAAGATCTGCATGGAGGAATGGGCCAAAATACCAGCTACTGTGTGTGCAAACCTGGTAAAGACCTATAGTAAACGTTTGACCTCTGTTATTGCCAACAAAGGTTATGTTACAAAGTATTGAGTTGTATTTCTGTTATTGACCAAATACTTATTTTCCACCCTGATTTACCAATAAATTCTTTACAAATCCTACCATGTGGATTCATGGATTTTTTTTTCCACATTCTGTCTCTCACAGTTGAAGTGTACCTCTGGTGCAAATTACTGACCTCTGTCATCATTTTAAGTGGGGGAACTTGCACAATCGGTGGCTGACTAAATACTTTTTTGCCCCACTGTATTTTCATAGGCCAATGTGCGCAATGGAAAAGAAGAAAAACCTGGAGACTCAGAGGAAGTGATGTCAAGGACACGTAAGCTTAACAACAGAACAGGGGACAAACATGGAAGCACATGGCAGAGTGGGGAGACAAAGGACGAAACACAAGGACAGGACGGACCCAGAGAACGAGGAATCGAGACATACACACAGAGACTGATCGAGGACACGTAGACGAAGACAAACGCACAAAGGGACCTAATAGACAGGAGACCACAAAGCAGAAATAATAAACTCAGAGACATAAGAAGACTAACTCAATACTAACCGTGAAAAACATGAACATCTGCAACAAATTATAAATGTAAAATAACATTAACAGAACTCAACTGTGTAAGTTAGTGAACCAAAGTGTTTTACACACATAATTATCAGACATTGCAGGTTCTGTAAGTGTCAGATTACTAATACACATCATCAGAAACATCTTTTCTACTATTTCAGCTGCTATCCAGACAGCATGTTGTATCATTGCATCGTTAGCCGCACCTCTTTAAAGGTCTCAGTAATTGTTCTGAGAGGGATTCTGAAGATTGACGGCTTCCTTCAGCCAGGCATCGTGGTTCAAAGGCCCCAGGATGGTGGAAGGATGACTCCGCAGCTTACTTATGATACCTGACAGTGTATTTCACAGAATAGGTGCACAACTGAAGTCCATTCTGAGAAGCATTAAACAATGAATATAAAGTTGGATTAAATTAATTGTTAATTTGTGATTTGTTTGGGTGTATCTCATTCAACTGGAAAGATGTGTTTATTTTATAATCCTTTTGAACAGTTTTATAATTTTACTGAATAAAGAAAGAAACATGAAAAACAAAACACAAAAAGTCACAAAAACATTTGCTGCAAAACTTTCTAAAGCTTGACAGCTCTGTTAGGTTTTTCTTATGCACACACACACACACACACAGACACACACACACACACACACACACACACACAGACACACACACAGACACACACACACACACAGACACACACACACACACACACACACACACACACAGACACACACACACAGACACACACACACACACACACACACACACACAGACACACACACACACACACACACACACACACACACACACACACACACACACATAATTACACTTAAACTCGGCTCCTGGTTTCTTTACCTTCTTGGTCCATAAAGTCACTTATAGTTACAGACACGTGGGACCTTTGGAGGATACGTGCTCCAACACTGGGGCCGAGATGTGTGGCATCTATATGGACAGAGTGGCCTTCATGTAGGCCAGCCGCTTGAATGCAGACATATGTTGGCATCTACACACAGAGTCTTTGTTGTTTTCCACGTCTGTGTAATAACACATCTCAAACAGGGCTGGAGTTCATCTCGTCATTGTCTCGGTGCATCACTGCACTTTATTAACTATTTCTCAGTCAAATGTGCTGAAAGGAGCACCATATGCCACATTTTCCCTTATTTCATGGCATAATTATCTGTGCTGCATGTGTATATATTGCACATAAGTATTCACTTACCATTCCAAACCACTGAATTATGTTCCAATCACTTCCATGTCCACAGGTGTCTAAAATCAGGCACCTGTGCATGCAGCCTGCTTCTACCTGTGTGAAAGAATGGCTCACAGAACTCCAGCGCTGTGCCGCGACACAATACCACCTATGGAAAAAACCCATTCATGAAGTATCCTACTAAATATTCCCGAGTCAACTGTTAGTGAAACTATAAGAAAGTGGAAGTGTTTGGGAATGACAGCAACTCAGCCACAGTGGTGGGAGATGTAAAGTCATAGAGCAGGATCAGAAGTCGCCGACTTTCTGCAAAGTCAATTCCTACAGACCTCTGAACTTGACGTGGCCTTCAGATGAGCTCAAGAACAGCAATGGAATCAGTTTCAGTGGCCGAGCAGCTGCATCAATGCTTTACACCAAGGGCAGCGCAAAGTCTCTTATGCAGCAGTTCAACCACAGTGATGGGTTTGGTTGACCTGTTAATAATTATTCCTAGAGTAGGGCACATATATATATATGCGTTCACACCGATGTCTATAATCATAAGGTAGTAGAAATGACAGAGACGACCACTGTACATGGTTAGCATGCATATATTTTGGCCTGCAGGTCAATTTAACTCTGTTTGTGCTGCTACTGCTGTTGGTGCTTGCAGCACTCTACCTTCCTCTAGTGGTTGGTTGATGCTGACAATGATTGTAACACTCTGTAGGACTTAATGCCTGTGACACCACCAAGTGCACCCAGAGACATCCTTGTAAGATGACCCAGTTTGACAACGCCAGCCTCCACAAACTTGGTCCATATTGTAGCAGAAGAAAACACAGTGCTGGGAATGAAGTCATTAAAAAACAGCGGCTCCTCGAAAAGCCACATCCCAGGTCTGGGGTCAGGAGCACGAGCGACCTTCAGCGCCCGCCAGGTGTTCACCACCGAGCTGTAAAATGGCACAAGTCCAGACAGATCCACCTGATCCAACTTCAGAAGAAAGAGGAGTTTATCCAAACCAAGCCGGCCCGCTCTCCTAAGCAGCACCTGAGCAGAAGCCATCCAGCTGTGACCACAGCCACACAGCAGCCTCTGTGCCGTCTGCAGTCTAAAGGCTGCTGTTCTGGACAAAATCTATAACTCAGTGTATCAAATATTAAAGACATTCAGCATCTCTCATGTTTCTGTCTCTTTATAAAAACAGCTGCTTTTAAAAACTGACCCAATTAAAGAAACATGAACTTCCATATTGATCAGATCAATACACACAGCTCTGATGTCACTACATCTCCTTGGACTCTTCATTGATGGTGGTTTGTGGCCCTCTGCTGGTGAGAAGATGAACTGCATGATGTCAGGTTCATGAACACAGATGACATGAAGTGTTTTTATTGTGCTTTTTCTAATTGTTCAGGGTTCTGCACCAGGAAACAGCTTCAACACACTCAGAGTTTCAAAATAAAACAGTTGATGTGAGTTGGAGAAAAGAGTCATTTGAATCAGTTTAACCCCTCTGTCATCATCAGAATCAAGTTTGATATCATTTTGATCCTGAAGGAAACACCAATGCGCACCTGCGGACCACTTACGTGCACCCTGCATATAAAGGCTGTGCGAGGCGAAAATTCATCTAGTAAGTTGACGGAGTTCTTTGTTACACCTGGGAAAACGAGGATGTTGCATCTGCAGCAGAAGGTGCATTTCATACTATGAAGCGTCACAATAGCTACAGATCCATGGATTGCACTAGTGTGTTGCTAAAAAAAGAAGCATTTCCAGACTTTAACAAAGACTGAAGCTATTGTCAATGGTGTCATAGTGCTACATTCAGTTGAAGTCACTCTTTGGCTCTTCATAAAATCCAGTACTGTGGCATTTCTCAGACTTCAGTAACCAGGAACAGAGAAAATATTCCCAATCGTACTTTGACTGGAAGAATGGTGGCATGCAAAAAAAATTAATTGAGGGTAGAAACGCGAAATGAGACAGCAGAAACCATTGCACAATACCTCACTGGTACCTCACTGGTCATTTTTCTTATACAAAGGAGGTATTATTACTGTAACGTTATTTAATTCTAGAGGTTTTTGAATTATTTTTTTGCACTTCTTGACTTGTAAAAGCCTATAAGACATTTTTTTATTTCACCACTCATTTACTGCACAGAGAAGACATCATTTAAATATGTTAAAATTTTCTTTAAACAAACAGTATTATTAAAATTCGTCATGACTGGGCCAAGTGTCCTCTTTTTTGGAAATCAGAATATGGTCACCCTAATAATTACTTCCTCCAAACCATCAACGTGTCTTTTAGACCCCATTCCTACAAAACTGCTCAAAGAAGTCCTGCCATTAATTAATGCTTCGATCTTAAATATGATCAACTATCTCTAATAATCGGCTATGTACCACAGGCCTTCAAGCTGGCTGTAGTTAAACCTTTACTCAAAAAGCATCTCTAGACCCAGCAGTCTTAGCTAATTATAGGCCAATCTCCAACCTTCCTTTATATCATAGTCGACCATAATATCCTATTAGAGCGATTAGAACATGCTGTAGGTATTACAGGTACTGTGCTGCAGTGGTTTGTATCA
Organism: Diplotaxodon limnothrissa; assembly: GCF_057381915.1. NCBI lineage: Eukaryota > Metazoa > Chordata > Actinopteri > Cichliformes > Cichlidae > Diplotaxodon > Diplotaxodon limnothrissa. Next base: position 1,578,667 of record NC_140607.1, on the reverse strand, counting down.
TATCTATCTAATAGACTCCAGTTTGTGCATGTAAATGGAGAGTCCTCTTCACACACTGAGGTTAATTATGGAGTTCCACAGGGTTCAGTGCTAGGACCAATTCTGTTTACATTATACATGCTTCCCTTAGGCAGCATCATTAGAAGACATAGCATACATTTACACTGCTATGCTGATGACACCCAGCTCTATCTGTTCATGAAGCCAGATAACACACACCAATGAGTTAAACTGCAGGAATGTCTTAAAGACATAAAGACCTGGATGGCCGCTAACTTTCTGCTTCTTAATTCAGATCAAACTGAGGTTATTGTACTCGGCCCTGAAAATCTTAGAAATATGGTATCTAAGCAGATTCTTACTCTGGATGGCATTACCTTGGCCTCCAGTAACGCTGTGAGGAACCTTGGAGTCATTTCTGACCAGGACATGTCCTTCAACGCACATATTAAACAAATATGTAAGACTGCTTTCTTCCATTTGTGCAACATCTCTAAAGTTAGAAATATCCATATCACCCTATTAGAGCACTTCGCTCTCGCTCTGCAGGCCTACTTGTTGTTCCTAGAGTATTTAAAAGTAGAATGGGAGGGAGAGCCTTCAGTTTTCAGGCCCCTCTTCTGTGGAACCAGCTTCCAGTTTGGATTCAGGAGACAGACACTATCTCTACTTTCAAGATTAGGCTTCAAACTTTCCTTTTTGCTAAAGCATATAGTTAGGGCTGGACCAGGTGACCCTGAATCCTCCCTGTGTTTCTTCCTCGAATCAAAGAGAATGATCCTCCCCATTGAATCATGACTATCTAGATGAGCACAAGCTCTCTGCTACATGTAGATCAGCCTGGGAGCCGGAGCCAGAGAGAGCCCAAGTACCACTAGTGGTACGTGTACCACAGTTTGAGGAGGACTGATGTAGATGATTACCTGACACATTCCCAGATTTGGTCTAAGTAAACTTAGAGGGTCAAAGGGTTTTTCACCTCTGGTGTTCAGTGGGTCAGGACCAGTCTCTCCAGTACTTTCATAAATGTGAGGCACAGTTATCACTGGCAGCCACAGCAGGATGAAAACCTACTTCTTAAGCACATCGTACTTTTTTTATCTATATTTCTGAACTCACGGGTCGTTCTGGAGCAGCTCTGCTTTTGAGTGTAACACAGACATTCACAATCATACGGACACACCATCATTTCCTTGAATTACATTTTTTCACCCATTTTCAAAACCAACAAATTCTGTTTACAAAAGAAAATATTTAATAATAAAAAACAACTACACGTACCACGATTCTGGACGCTGATGAATACAGGAAACACAACAAGCCTTTTCTGTCAACACTGTTTAAAGAAAAATGGTACAAGTATAAAATAAAGTAACACAGAAACCAGTGGATCCACTACCATCTGCCTACAGGGAACCAGTCGTCTTTATGAACACTCCAATCATGTGTGTTAATAAAGGTGCGAACAGGCAGGAAGTTTAAAGCACGCCGTTCTTACCGTTATTTTATACAGAAAATGGTATTCTGAGAATAGTTCATACGACGTTTTCGCTCATGTCCTAATAGTTCCAATTAAATCCTCATTTCTGGAGCGAGAGAGTCACAGGACACCTGCTCAAACATTTATCTGCATTTGTTTCATGTTGTGATGGATTCACACAGCCTTAATGTGTCCACACCCACATTTATTAGCACAATATTCAGCTTCTGAATTGAAAAAGTACAAAGTGACCTAAAAATATTCTACGTCCCTCTATTTTTATAACTTTAACAATTTCATGTGGCTGTTTTTGAATTAATGCAGCCACTTCAGAAAGCTGAGACTCCCTGAGACTGGCTGAGCGCAGATTAATGTTGTGATGGGACCATTGCTGCTCTGCTGGGAGACAGAGTGTGTGTGTGTGCGCGTGTGCGTGCGTGTGTGTGTGCGCGTGTGTGTGTGTGTGTGTGTGTGAGTGTGTGTCCTGTGTGTGTGAGTGTGTGTGAGTGTGTGTGAGTGTGTGTGTGAGTGTGTGTGTGTGTGCGTGTGTGTGTGCGCGTGTGTGTGTGTGTGCGTGTGCGTGCGTGTGTGCGTGTGTGTGTGTGCGCGTGTGTGTGTGTGCGTGCGTGCGCGTGTGTGTGCGTGTGTGTGCGTGTGTGCACTCAAACAGGAAATGTCTGCACCTGCAGTTTTGCACCAACACATCACATCCTCTGAACTGTTCGTACGTGTTAACACACTGAAGACACGGGAACGGCTCAAAGTCTGGATTTCCTTTGTGAGAGCGATGAGCGTCATTGACTGTTTGTTTTCACATTTAAATGAGTCGTGATGTGGGCGGGACTGATGGACAGACATGACTGAGGGCGTGGACTCAACATGATGATAACACCAACAATAACTGCGCGCCTGTGACATGAACTAATGTTAATGAGGCAGCAGCGTTGCCACAGACGTGAGCTTCGATTACATGGATGCTTTGCCTGCTGTGACAAGGCGACATGTCTGCTGTAACTATGGAAACTATTAAACGGGAAACAGTATGTGAAGAACGTCAGGACGTCACTGTGAACATAGTGCAGGTGTATACATCACATGTACCCTGAGATTAACATCCACCTGAACACCTCTGAGAGCACGTCACTGATTACAAACACAAAGCAGTTCGTTAAACTAGAGCGAAGTCTGCAACCTTTAATCACAGCTCTGTGTAACGAACCTGTCAAGCTCTTATTGCTCTGATTCATTTACTGTACGATAGAACAAACAGTTTGTGTTGGTATGACATGAAATCCACCTGTAACAACGTCCACAGACACCACCAGAGCTGGAGACGGCTCAGTCCACCGTCTGTGTGGGGAAACACCCACTCACTGTGACAGCGTCTTCTTACGCCCAGCCCAGAGCAGCGGGTCCGCTCTGAGTCCACTCCACACTGGCGAGGCACACAGTTCAGGTCCGATTTACATGAAAGGAAACAAATCGCTACAACAGCTCGGTGTTGTAAATGTTTCCAGTCCTGACAGGACGACGTTCACAGAGCTCAGGCTGAAGCTTTTCCTTTGAAAGTGTAACCATGTACGTCACAAGACTTCCTGTCACCGTGTAGAAAACAAAGTTCAATCAACTAAAACCAAAAACGACATTTTCGTTTTATGTACAAATGTCTGCATGTTGTTAAAGGACCATGAACAGCAAACATGACGTGACATGATTAAGAAACTCATGTCTTCAGTTAATGTGGTCCATGGCATTTATCATGCTAATGCTGTTAAAACAGGCGCTGCCATCATCAGAGTGCTCGTGTGGAAAACTGAACATTTACAATATTTCACATTAAAAAGAAAACCAGCTCCATCAGGTCCAGTACGGCGAGGCTCAATCGAGAGAAATGATATCCGATGTGCCGCCGTCGGCCCCTCCTCCCGTGCCCCCGCCCCCTCCTGTGAGGACCCTAGTGTCATGGAAGGAGCTGGCGGCGTGGCTGATGGCGTCATAGTGGCTGCTGGTTGCTGCAGCTGCATTTTGCATGCTGCTCGTCAGGTTATCCAAGAACATCTGAGGCGAGTAATGCTGCGCAGAGAGACACGCTGGTCAGATCAACGTCAGAGTAAATGAAAGTTTTACTGCATATAACATCTGTCAAAAACAAACAAACAAACAAACAAAAACACAAACTAATTGACGTGCCATATAAAAAAGATTCGGACTTCCACACCTCCGTGGGATGGAGCTACTACAGCGCTGCTCCCTAACAGCTCCATATCCTGTCCCATTCACTCTTTTCATCTACAAAATAAAAGTCCTTTCCTCCTTCCTTAGTGTGCAGCCTCCTGTACGACTCACCACAACTCTGGTTGTGCATTTGCCACCCGTCTTCGCTCTGCATCTACTCTTCCAGCACACTTTGTCTTCAGTGGTCTCACAGAGGATTCAAGGTGGCGCACACAAGAGAAGCCCTACAGTACAGAGATCCCAAGGACTGCAAGGTAACATCAGCAGGCAACAAGGTGAGGAGGTAAGGAACAAAGTGGAAGGCCGAGAAGGCAGTTGAGGTGACAGAGTCACGCCTAAGGCAGAAGACACCGGTGGGGGTCTTAGCAACAGGGGGAGCAGGCTCGGGGTGCTTCCCAAAGGCCCAGGCCTGCAGGGCACAGGGAAAGGAGAGACACCAGCTACTCCAGGAAGAGGTCCGAGCAGGTATGGAGGAGGAGCGAGTAAGCAGGGCCGGAGGTCTCAGGCAGCAGGGAGCGTGGACAAGGTGGGAGAGCACCTTGCAGCTCAAGGTCACCTGGGCAAACATCATGCAGGCAGACTTCCAGCGCATCAGATTCCTCGTGCAGGCAGCCTGCCAAGCCCAGTAAAGCTCCATGTGTGGGGGACGAGTGAGACACCTGCCTGTCCCCTGTGCTTTGGAAGAGGAACCATAGATCCTCGGCAGCTGCCCAAAGGCCCTGGCCGATGGTCGTGTTCTTGGCGACACGACCAGGTGCTCAGAGTAGTTGCTGAAAAGATTGCCTCAGCAATCAGTACCAGCAAGCACCATCACGCTCTGATGAAGCCAATCTCTTTTATTAAGGCTGGACAGAAAGCCCAGGTGCGCCCACATTCAACAACTGGCCCCCAGACACAGCCTCTGATTGGCAGCTGCAGGCTGACCTGGGTAAACAGCACACTGTAAAAACATCCCTGCACCCACACATGATCATCATTTCTGAGGGCTCAAAACATCTGCTCATGCTGAACGCACAGTGCCCTGGGAAGAGCGGATCGAGGAGGTCAACGAGAGGAAGCACGCCAAGTACCAGGAACTAGTGCAGGATAAGGGGCTGAAAGACTTTCTATGAGCCCATAGAGGTGGGATGGAGGGGCTTTGCAGGACGATCGCTCTGCAAAGTCCTAGGCCGGCTGGGTGTGGCTGGAGCAGCGAAGAAGAGCGCCGTCCAGGTTGTGAGTGAGGCAGCAGGGAAAGCCACAAGCTGGCTGTGGATTAAGAGGGCTGATCCATGGGTAGCTACTGGTGCGCAAGTCGGGGCCTGATCACCCCCAGCTGGGTCGCCTGGGCGAAGGTCTATGATGCCGCGAGACCCGAAACACCTGATGGCCCCAGGATACATCACTGAAGATGCGTACCAGGAGATGTTTCCTGCATAGTGCCTCTGCCAACCTCTTCATTCGCACACTATGTGGCTACTGTGTTTGCATTTGAGACATGCTACTCTGCTTTCCACAGAAACATTTGCACAGACTAAGAGTTGTTGTTGCCGTGACGTGAAGTTAATCTATCGTCTAAATCTTTGCCACGTTTGGTCAGACCTGCTTACACAAAAGAGCCGAGCTTTGAATCTTGGAATTTTGTACCATTTGGCACCACATGTCAAATCCACTCTAACTGAAACAAACAGAAAGCTTGCATGTCAGGAACATTATGAGACTGCGTCACTGTGCTGTCAGTTCAGACAGCATTAAAAAAAGGAGGGAACATAAAACACATACCTGTGGATCAGTTTGAATTAAGGAAAACAGATCCAGACCTGAAAGACAGAAGAATCAGATTTTGAACAGTATCCATGTGCACATAGCTGACAGTCAGTGAGTGTTTCTCTGACTCACTCTGCATGTCTGTGGGGATGGAGGCCAAGGCAGAAGGATGGAAGGGGACTGCATAGTCGGCCAGTGTGGAGTTCAGATACGACGGGTCCAGGGCCTGGACGTTTGGCACTCGCACAGTGGGCTGGTAGCTCAACACTCTGAGAACATCAAAGACAAACACACACAGCTGATGAGCACACATGTAATCATCAACATGCTGGGGTACAGCGCGGTCACACCAGATGGTTCACGGGAAAACTGAAACATGGCTCACCCCTTTGCATGCATCTCCTCATTCTTGGAAATGTAGACGCAGCGTTTCTTGGGTGGAGGGTCTTTGTCCTCTTCATCATCAGAAGAAGAGCTTTCTATAGTCAGATCGATCACATCCGCCCTCTTGGTGCAGCTGGGCTCAGTAGAATGAGGGGCCACCGACGGTTGACGCAAAGGAGCCGAGGCTGAAAGGTAAAGGTCACCTGACATGAGTCTGCTCCTCCCGTCCCAAGAAAAGACCGACAGCAATTATTTTCACATCTTTCAACGAGCTGAATTGAATCTGGTTACTACAGGTGAGGTTTCAGCCAACAGACGGTTTATGGCTAAAATCAGCATGTATGGAGCCACTCTGTAAGCTCTTTAGTCCATTAGTGGACTTAAAGGTTGGGACACTGGGAGAAGATGATGGTCTGTTATTACTGATCCTCACTGGAGGTTTGTTGGACACGCAGTCGGTTCCTCTCCGTCTCTTTCAGCTCAGTTATTGGGTCTGATAACAACACTGTCAAAGCACCAAAAACCTACAGTTTCATTTACAACACAATGACACAAAGATGGATTCATGAATAAATCCATTTCTCCCAGTTCTGTCCCAGTGAGATTAAAAGGATTTCTCAGTGCTGTGCAGACAACAATGAGTCTTTAACAGCTTTGCAAACATCCTTCACCCTTCTTTTGGAAACTTACAGGACTTCTGTTGACACAGGAACAAAACTATTTTAGAAACAGGGTCACGTGATCACCCCCTGATGCTAATAGTCTGTGGTCGTCCCAGGCCTTATCCTCCTTTCTCCATGACTCACATTCAAAGTTTCAGTCCTGCTCTGTATTATTGTCGACTCTTTATCTTACGATATAAAGCGCTTTAAGAAGACCTTTGTTTTGATTTGGTGATATATAAATACAGTTGAATCAAATATTTTATTTATTTATTTAACAAAGCTCCTAAATCAAAGCAGCCACTGACATTTGTTTTAACACACTAGCCTCTGCAGCCCTGCCCACCATACAGGCCAGTGCTGTGTGCCCACAGGACTCACATATACATGAATCCACACCATCTAGAAGCTGCCAGGTGTGCAGGGGACGATACTTACTGTCCACCTTTGGAACGGACTGAGTGGGGATCTTTACAGCGTCTTTCTTTGGTCTCATTGGACACCACGTCCCATCCTCCTGGAACTTGATTTCATCCACGTCCGAGCAGTCGTTCAGGATCTCCAAGAACAATCTTTAGTACAAGATAGGGAGGGAGGGAGAGAGAGAGAGAGAGAGAGGGAGGGAGGGAGAGAGAGACACAGAGAGAGAGAGAGAGAGGTAAAACACTGATGTGACGTACGGTCACACGAACGCGTCACGCAGGCTGTCAGCACTGTGTCAGTGTTAGAGATGTCCAAACAGCTCAGTCTGATGTCATCAGTACTGATCACATATGCATCTGTGCACAGGGAAGATTACATGCATATTCATTATATGTGGAGTGCAGTGCTGTGCAGAAGGCTAAAGACCTGCCTCAGTTTTGATCATTTGCTTGGAAAATAAGAAATGTCTGCAGTGAATCATTCAAACATGCACTGAACAATCTAAATCTTGTATAAAAAGCAAAACCAGTTTATAGTTCAACTCTAGTATGAACACGTTTGTTCTCAGGCAGCGCTCCTGTAATTCCTTCAGCAGTCTTCAGGAATAACTCTCTGAAGTCTTAATGACTGCTCAATGATCCTGGTCAGGAAATCCCAGGAAGTTGATTCTGTTCATCTGGATGTTTTCAGTGGGAGGAACGTTTCTTCATCCTCCAGCTGACTCCTTCAGTCTCAGCTGACTGCAGCCTTATAAACAGGACAGTTGTGTATTGACTGAAACCAGCAGCACAGATTAAAACTGGGCTGTGAGGTCAGTTTCACAAACCTGGGTGTAAATGACAACATGACCCCATCAGTCTTTTATAGCTGAGGGGAAAATGAGGAGGATGTCTTGTATTTGCAGGCTTTGGGCTTCAGATAGACTCTTCCTTCTTTCAGCTGCTCCTGCTGCCACAGGTCTGCCTCCATCTCAGCCTAACATCCTCTTCTGTCACACCAGCCCTCTCCGTGTCCTCCTTCAGCACATACATGAGCCTCGTCTGTGGTCTTCCTCTTGTTCTTCTGCCCACAAACCTCACTGTGCTCATACATGTCCTGCTCCACCCTCACACGTCCTCATGTAGGACCACACTTCCTCTCAGTATGTTGTCTCTGGCTCCACAGAGACAGTAAGCTCCTGTTTAAGACGTTTTCAGTGCACTTCCTTCACTTGCACATTCCCATCTCTGTCCTTCAATCTCTCGTCCCAGCCAGTCGGTCTTTTCTCCAGCCTCAGATGAAGCCTTTTCTTCTGCCGCTCCTCTCGTGGCTGCACACCTAGCCTCCTGTCTACATCCCCTCCCAGACCATCTGCTGAACTCTTCCTTTGGATACGTTCTCATTCCACCACCAAGTCTCCTTGTCCTCTTTCCTCTATCCAGACACTATCCCAAACACCTTCTTGGCAGTTGTGCTGTAGTGCTTCAGTCCAACCCAGACCCCAACTCTTTGCAACAGTCCGCCTTCAGCTTCCACCACGTAATCCTTTCCTCCACCTTCATCCATCCTATACTGCCTAGGTAGACTGTTGCTGCCACCACCTTACAGTCTCCTACCTCTTCAGATGGTACCTTTAAATGAGATGTACCTGTGTGAACCTGGCTCTGCTCACATATTACCTCCATCTTCAACAAAGCTATTTCCATCCTTTTCCACGATCCATCCTCTTGCATTTCTCTTCTTAACATCAAACCTAGTTAACCTCTCATCACCTCTGTTCCTTTCATTTACATTAACATCTTCTCCCGTCACTAACCTCTCTCACCTGGGGACACCAACATGTCATCCAGAGTTTCATTCAGCCTGTGGGGCAGATGGACTGACCACCTTCAGCATCACCTAACGGACTTGCAGCGTCACATTCATGGTCCCACCTTCAATTCAGTGTTATTTATACAGCATTGCAACAACAGTCGCCTCGAGGTGCTTTATATTGTAAGGTAGATACGCAGGTAAACAACACTGAGCTGAGCACAGCCTCACTATAAATTGGGCCAAGCCTACCCAGGCCCGATCCAAGTCACCAACAGGTGGACCTCAGCCATCAGTCCACCTGAGTATCTGACACATACGGGCACCAAACGGTGCATAAAGCACACATGGATGATTGTTCAGTGTTTCACCAGCTGGACCACATCCTCATTTAGGTTTGACAGCATTTCTATTAGATAATGGCGGATGGGAGGAGCATGAATGAGGCTGCAGTTTGGGGAAGGCCTCACAGACCAGTGCAGATCCCCATGTACTGACATGAGGTGGATCAAATGAAAAAGGGAGCTGTGGTCCTGCTTAAATGATCTCCAGTATGTCATGTTTCTGTGATGACGGCCTGCTCAGTTACCCATCAATGATGAGGCTCTCATACGCAGCCTTCTTGTCACACACAGGACAGATCCAGGTGGGTTTCTTCTCATTCATCTGCAGGTAGAGGGCAGCATCGAAACACTGCAAATGGGAGCACGTCACAGCCCTGCATGGCACCATCAGTCGCATCTTACCCAGCTGCAGGACGAAACAAAGCGGAGGTCAGGCCGATGGGTAAACACAGCGGGTCAGCACTCGGCTCATACGTGAAACTCAGGAAATATGAGTGTGTGTAACGCGTTATAGGTTCATGTGTCAACATCTGTGACGTATGTAAGAGTCAAATCATCAGCAGCTTTCTGCATATGTGCACACGGTCATAATGCTGAAGCTGCAGGGAGACTCAACCACACAGCCTCAACTGGAGCTGAAGGGAGTTCCCTCTCAACCGAGCAGAGTTTAATAATCACAGCTCGGCAGGTTTTCTTTAACACTATGACCTTCACCTGACCTCGGCCCAACCAGCTCCTACTTAGGCTACGTTCACACTGCAGGCGAAAGCGCATCAAATCCGATTTTTTTGACCCTATGCGCCCCATATCCAATCATGGTATGACATTTGTGCTCATGATAGCGTTAAGCATACAGTCTAATGAAGGTTAAAAGTGTCGTTCAGCGTTATGTCTGAACTGATATATTGATGAAATGACCTGCATGCTACAATACCCAGGTCAGTTTTGTGTGTTACAATTAGTCAACACATTGTCAACCTAGTGTATAAGAATGTGATACAGTACATTGTGATTGAGTTGATTACACCACTCAATCCTGTGCCTAACACGCTTACATACACATAGACATGAAGTATAATTTCTAGGGTAAAGGTGAAAGACATCTAGCTTTGTCTCTGCTTGGCAACTAGTGATCCGGGCCTACAGGAAGCATCTGGAGCAGCCAGACAACCATATAGGGGGAAATGCTGTTAAACACGGAAACTAGTTGAACTGTCGTTAATTATAACCTGTACATGTGATGTTTTGTCTAACGCGAGAAGGGGCGTGAACCCTGACATGATAAAACCATGCTGAAAGTACGTTTTGACGGGAGATCTGGGGTGACAATATCGAGCTGTGCATCTTTCCACACACGTGTTTAATAAAATCATTGTTTTGACGCACTTGGACCAGAGGTCGTTTGTCTCTCACCTCAATCACGAATCGGGACAAGAGCCATGTATGACATTTATCATTTGTTTACATATGAGTCCAGATTTCTCTTCATGTTTTGGTTCATGTCATTTTCCTGCACACTACTTACATGTTGACTGTTTTGTTATGAATGTGTTAGTTTAGTTTGTGCTGCTGTCCAAATATTTTCAGGTCCAAAGCCACAAAACGTCCCATAGAACAGAGTCTGGCTGCAGTTCTATATCAGTGCAGTTCTACAGTGAGGAGGGTTTAAGGTGGAGCTTGTTAGTAACACTACATGTAGACACCTCGTTCTGACTCGTGGACTCAGCACACACAGTGTTCAAACTTCAGGGAGCTTCAAACGTGTCACATGTTGCATGGCTGCTTATTTACCGGGCACATAAGAGACACTCGAAGGCTTGTTGTAGCAATCTCACTGTCTGGATCTGCTGTCAGCTTCTCTTTGACTGGAACACAGAGAGGAGGGCAAAATGCAAAGACACAGGTTGAAACACACACGACAGGGCTTCACCACATCTCTACACTATGAGCCTGGTCTTATACTCAGCTTTGACTCCTGTCTGGAACATGTCAGTCTCAGGCAGGAAATAACTAAGAACATAACTGTCATGTCTCTGCTGTTTGTCAGCATGACCTGATGTCATGTGATCTACCTGATGTCATGTGATCTACCTGATGTCATGTGATCTACCTGAGTATACGCGGGAAACATAAGTGTGAGGAGGATGAATAAAGTCGTAGTAAGACTGTAAAGCTGAGGCATCAGTGTTGTAGTCGCTCATGCAGCTCACGTTTGGGTGAAGACCATTTGATTACAATCAGACCTGTACTGTGTGTGTGTGGGGGGGCTTGTTACTGCTGTAACAGTTACTGCTGCTCTGTAACTGTTACAGTAACAAGCTCATTATTACTCAGTGCTCTGGAGTGGTCTGGGTTCCTGATGCCCTTCATCCTCAGTCTTTGCAGGAGCAGGGGAGACGTCAGCTGCCTCACCAAGTACACAGACATGGAGTAGGTCTGAAACAAAGACGGCGTGGCTCATACTCAGCGTGAAACAGCAGGAGTCAAACACACGCTCAGGATTAAAATGACATCAATAACAGGAAGGAACAACAGATGTTCAATGACACAACCGGCTTCAGCTATAGAGATTGAAAATGTGACGTCACTCAGGGGTAAAACCGCAAAGGATTCTGGGAACTCGTGGCAAGCGGTACTAGCGCACGCAGGCTTTCAATTAAAATCAGTTACACAGCGATAAAAAGAAACACAAAAATGTCAAGAAGCTGCTGTATTATTAACTGCAATAGCCGGTCGCATGACAGCCACGGGAAGCCGACGGGTAAAGAGATCGGTTGTTATCGGATTACGTTGTTGAAGAGAAATTGTTCGAGCCATGTTTCCGAAGTAACAAAGACGCGACTGGATTGCAGCCATTCAAAGATCAAATATAACGTCCCAGAACACTCCAGCTCACAGGTTAGTCTGCTCCAAGCATTTACACGAAGATCAGTCTGCTGTTGTAGTTAATACGTCATTTTCATAACATAATTGGTGATATAGGTTACAAGCAAGTCTGGCGCTGAACAGAAATGGTCGCGCTATGCTCCTTTGTTTATTGTGCATAAATAGTGAATTGTCCTGACACAATATTGCGTTTCGCTTCTGTTATTATGGTACATTGACAAAAACATATACTTTTATTCACAGGATAAAACAGGTTTTTTGTATCACCAATTGCCCAGTACGATTACAGCATACAATATTATTGTCACTGCTACATTTCTGTGATGCTACCAGAAATTATTTCCACTACTAATTAATTACCGTTGAGCTCAAAGGTCCTATTAATAAACGGTTAAGGAATGTGTATTTATGACAACGATTTGTGAGACTGGTAAACTTATGATACGTACGATGGTCTTTCGTTCTACACGGTGCATTTCAAGGTCCTGCACCCATCCGTCGGTAAACTGTACCTGGGCTTGTTGCAGTGACCTGAAGTTACTAAACTTCATGAGTGTATGCACTCACTCCAAGAACCGTATGATTATAAATATGAGCGTGGTGAAAGTTGGGCAGCACGCTGATGTCTTTTGTCCCTCTGTGTGCTCGTAAGGGTCTGACCCTTTCACTCCTTTGATTTTTTCCTCGTATCTTGTCTTTGACTTTTCATTAAGTCTGTCTTTGTACGGACCGGCATTGCTCTCCTTCGTTTTGTACATACTTTTTTGGGGGGCAAAGAAAAAGCAAGAATTTATTGGAACCGAAGAATGAACATTTTGCGGTGCTGCAAATGCTTGCATTTGATGCAGGTACTTGGATTGTTTTGCCACGAGTTCCCGGCATGCAATGCGCAAAAATCACGTGGTCTGTCGATCTCTTGATGCTTCTCATTGTCACACTAATAATAACAACAGAGACACTTCATACACAGTGTGGATCACTGATGTTTGGCATCAGGTAAAGTCTCGTGTCTCGACAACATCCCATACACACATCTGTCTGTTTCATATCTACGGTGAGTTTCTCTTTAACAGGTTGTTGCTGCTGTGAGTCCCTGCAGCCGGAGCCCGGTTGCTGTTTCTTCCAATTCTGCTGTTTTGCTTCAGAGATGAGACTAGAACGATGTGACTGTAAATGTGTTCCTTTAAAGAGAAGTGTGTGTGTGGCAGTATCCAGATTACAACCCTGTGAATTCAGAGAGCATCACCACCTCCACACATCACAGCGCATAAACATAAGCATGCTTAAAACATTTCCAACTTGAGCTTCTTCTCTTACCTTTCCAATTTCAGGTGCCCATGTCACTGAAATCTGATTGGGTACTGCAGATGAGAGTCTAACAAGGGAGGTAATGTTGAGTGGTCTTCCTGGTCTCTTCTGTTCCACGCCATTTTTTGGTGGCGGTGCGTAGCCCTGCAGGCAGAAATCCAACGTTAGCATATTCACAATATAAAGTTTGCCTGGCTTCTTGTTTGACTGCAGTACAACGAGCACTTACTGGCAAAGGAAACAGTTTTCCATTGACCTTTATGCAAAGACTGTTGGGGTAATTGTCCTCCTGAGGGCAGCTCGTCTCTGATAAACAAAACCTGAAAACACACAGAAACATTTCAGAGCCCAGTACGAAACTTTAGATATACTCAGATATACTCTGATATACTCTGATATACTCTGATATACTCAGATATACTCAGATATACTCAGATATACTCAGATATACTCTATTTAGGTAACTGAGACTTCATCATTACTCTTAACTGAGAAGTGGGTCGAGCCTAACTGCTGTAGGAGAAATAAGACAGAGCTGTATTTATATTTAAAAATCTGGACAATAATGTTTTTTCTGAAACGCAAACAACGAGATCTGTTACAAGCAGTTATTTATGAATGTTTACTGTCATAATATGACAGAAATAATCTGGTTTGATTGTCACAGGAAGTCAGGGACCAGTCCCAGTGTGTTCAGATCAGTGGGCTGGTATTTCTCCTGTTTTCATTTATCAGCCACTACAGAGTGTAAAACATCCACACTAACATCTCACAGAGGACAATATGACGGGGGTCAGGTTCTAATGTAAAGCCCTCTTCACACCGACCGCGTCAATTCACCCGCCGTGTATATCTGAACCAAGCTGGAGCTTTCTGACGTTTCCGAATCAAGAGATCTGACCAATCAGATTACAGCATTTGGTAACAGGTGCCCTCGTAGCTCAAATCTCGCACTGGTATGAATATTCAATGATATGGAAATACAGTTTGTAGCTCAGACACAGCTAGACGCTGCTCTGGGTCCATCTGAATGACCTCTCTGAGTTCAAACTGCCATCCTGAAACATGTATGTACGCTGTGATATTCTCCATGTTGCTGCCTGCTCGTGAGAACTGGAGGAACTCGGAATCTCTGCTTCCTCCTTTTCTCCTTCAGGATCATCAGGACCAGATCATCATCGCTTCAGCTTCTTCTTCTGTTTTTAAACCGTTCGTTTTTTGAGGACGAATTTTCCTCAAAATTCAGTGTGTATAAGTCACACATCGGTTTAGATTGATCAAATCTGCAATGTCGTGTTGTCTTTAGGCACTGTGTTCGGTGTATAAATGTCACTTTAAGTGTTTACAGAAAACTGAACATCCTCACCTCAGCTGAATCTGAACCATATAGTCTCTCCTCCCACCTGGTAGAAAGTCTCTGAAAAAGTTTAAATCAGTTAAAGTCGATTTTAAAAACTTTTTTCAGTTACTGCAGATGAACTGACCAATCAAGAAACAGGCTTACCGGGAGATGCACACTTCTCTAACTTGTTGTGGCGTCAACGCAAAGATAAAATATTTTTCCTGGTGGTACCTCTGAGCCGTACTCGCTCCTGTCAACAGAAACCAGGGCTGTCAAGTCAGGTTACAACACACACACACACTTTCTCTGTCATTTATATTTTGGACAAACGATCCTGACTTCAATGATTTCTCCACTGAGATCGGCACCATCTCTCTGTTAGCTGTTGTTATACTGACTGTTGCCCCACAGCAGTGACTTTTATCATCATGTGCCTGAGTACACTGAGTCCATCCTCACCCACCCACGACCTGTTTCAGTCTGCATCCTTAAAGGACGCCCTCCCTGGTGCTCTCAAACCACTCATGTGCTACTGCTGTTCCTGCACTTCAGTTCAGTTCCTGTTCCATGATGGTAACAGCAGTAACACCTCCAACAACATCATGCTGCGCAAAAGGCTCCACAGCAGCGTGTGCTCAGCCCACTACTCCTCACCCAGCTGATCCACCAACCAAATCACTGGGTTTCCAGACGACATGGCACCATCAGCATTGCTGTTGATGGCTCCACACTCCTCCTGCGTTTGGGAAGGAGGTACCACGGCATCCAGAATCTGTCTGAAAGACTGCTGAACAGCTTCATTTATCAGGCTGGGGAGGTGTTTGGAGTTTCATTGTTTTGTAGTGTTGGTCATGTGACAGCCTTGTGTGTCACAGGGTTTAGCTAACCCAGTATTTAAGTTCCAGTTTGTCTTGTGTTTGTTTTTCTAGCTAATATTTGGAGTTTATCGAGTTGACCTCTTTTCTTGGTCTGCCTGTCCAAGTTTTGGATTTGTTCATCATTTTTCATATTTCAGGGTAAATAAAAACACATTTTTGGATTTAAACACCTGTGTCCTCGATGCTGTTGATGTGTAATTAACTGAAATTACAAATAGATTTTTGGGACTAGGACAATCAAATTAATTACATTTTCTGTCCTCTAGATGGCAACATTGTGTACTGATTGTCAAGCAGACGGGACAAGTTATGAGCCAAGTATACTCACTCCAACAGTCATGTTGGGACTAGGGGTGGGCGATAGAAACGATATAAATTTGGCCAACGATAGAGATTTTGATTACACCACTCAATCACGTTAGCGCATGTTGATGATGTCATCAAGCTGCGCCTGTTTTGGTCAAAAGCATCGCAGCGGCTACAACCATCATCATCTGCAAATTATGCCGACAGTCACAGCAAAGAGATGAAGCACTTTTGAAATATGGGGAAAGCCAAAAACTGCACTTCCTCTACTTCCGTAACATTGATTCATTAATGTTGGATTCTCTCGCAGCTGCTCTATTCCGGTGTTGTTGCAGTATATTAATAACTAACCTCGTATTGTGGATGAATAATCTCAGTTGTTCTCCTGACTGAAGTTTGGCCCGTGTACAGCATCCTGCTATGTGATTGCATTTGTCCCTGACCACCAGAATCCCTCACGTTAACTTTTATCGAGTGGAAAAAAAGTTGGCGTTCATCCTCCAGCTTCACTGTGCTAATGTTATGCTAACATAGCTGTGTCGCTAGCAGTCACGTAGCACAACATCATATACCAGGTAGTCCAACTTCAGTAACCCTGCAAACATCACTGCTGTTTAGTTTCTGTCTTCATTTATGTTGGAAGTGGTAGCAGAGCTGTACGTTTGAATTAGTTTCAAAAATCTCTCAGTCAGAACATGGTATGAAATGTTTAGGTGGTAACTAGCGAGCTAACTTCCTGTTAACTTCTAACTCCGTTAAATTTAATAAATTCTGTTTTCATGGATGCCTGGATGTTAAACTTAATTGTTACACCTGATAAAGCAGCAACGCTGATGATTTTATTAAAGATGAAAGAATTTTGACAGTTTTTAACTCTCAGTGTTCGTTTGATTTGGGACCTGAAGCGGACGGAGTTTTGGACCCAGATTACTCCGCGAGGCTCCTCACTACGGCAGCCGTAATGCTCTGACAATCCATCAAACATTTTTAACAGATTTCTGCAGCCAAAATCGGTTCGAGGTCAGTAAGCACAACCAGAATTCATACATAAGGAACACTCTCTCGATTTTTGAGAAAATTAAAGGATTTTAAGTCCTTATAGTGTGAAAAATACGTTATACAGAAGAAAAGAATATATCGCGATATATATCGTTACCGCACGTGCTTCAAATTATATCGCGATATGGATTTTAGGCCATATCGCCCAGCCCTAGTTGGGACCATTTAAAGTAGTACTGCGGGTATAAAATACTCACTGCAGTATTCTCCTGAGCCACAGGTGTCACCACTCAGACTACACCACCATGTCAGTGCTGACAGAGGCGAGGAAAAGTCAAAACTGGAAGTCAAGACTTTGCCGAGTGTTTTTGTTCTTTCCAAACTGTTCCAGCGTCTCCTTCTGTGTATCTGCACGTCTCTGAGCTCCTGTTCTGGAGCATCATTAACATGGGGGTAAAAGACTCTTCCACCCAGATGGGCAACGCACCTGGTTGTAAAAAATCAAGACCAGTCGACACACCACAAGTTTGTGTCTTGTGACACATGATGTGACGTCAAACTAAGCGGCGCGGTGAGCGTGAGGGCGCCATAAATCATCCCTGCTACCCTCGATGTAACCTAACTGACCATGAGCAGCACTAACACTGGAGAAGCTCGAGAAAGCTTCTAATTCACAGGAAATGACGCAGTTCATCCACCTGCTGTGAAGAGGTCATGGAACAGGAAGTCTGACACCCCTGCAATGGTTTATCTGTGCTCTACACTGGGCTCAGTTTACACGAGTAAAGGCCGACATTTCTTATCGTATTAACCCAATAAAACATTTGACTTTCAGTGTTAAAAACAAAGTGAAAGCAGACCTAGACTTGAAGGTTTGATCAGAACATCCAGCACATCGTAGAAGGGAAGAGGCTTCATCTGCACATCAGGGTGGACAGGGGGGATGGGAGGGGCTGGCTGCTGGAGATTCATGGTGGATGTGGGGACACACGGCTGCTTCACCCGTCTGTGTTACAGAACTTACTCCTGTTTAACATAGAGAAATGAATGCGTATTTACTATGGTTAGCCTTCAATCAACAGAGAACAAGCAGCAGTGATGGTTGGACCTCCACGGTTGGAGACAGACTGGTAACACAGCTCCTTCATACGTAAGCAGAGACAGCCTGATACTGAGCCCAGTAACACGCCTCGACGGTACATGACTGAATACTAGCATAAAATAAAAACAAATTCAAAGAGTTTTCTACAGTCATACTGATGCACTGAGTGAAAAAAGCACAACTGTGTGATGTAGATCTGAGCGTACAGTAACATTTTTAGAATAATGTTGCATAAAAAGCAAAAGAGGCCCTTTTGTTAGTACTTTACAATATTATAACTGCAGGTGTTTTATCAACGTATCAACATGTTGTTGCCTCAGGGTTTGACTGGAATAATAATGTCATAATGTGAATTCATTCATAGCAGCTGACGTACAGCCGGCTGCTGTGAGAGGACTCCACAGTTTCTCTGGTTCAAACATTTTCCCAACAAGTTCAACACCAGCTTGTTTTTACTGAATAAAGTGTTTGTTTGTGTCACTAAACTAGTCACATGTCATCATGTGTGAAACACACACGACAACATGTGGGTTACTGACACACAGCAAGCTTCAGCTTACATGGTTATCAAGCAGAGACAAAACAGGACATTTCTGCCACGATCCCACAGCAGAGGGACGGGAGCTGAGGAGCATATAACAAATCTGATATATACCACTCATAACATTACTTTCAGGTTACTCTGTAAAATAAGCTGAAACACACTGTCTCATAATCACCATTTAACAATATAACCTGAGGCTACAGCCCCACACACCAGCACAGATGCTATCCTGATGAGGACACTCGTGATCTTTCTCTGAGTGTTTATGTATGAAACTAGGGGTGGGCGATAGAGACGATATACGATAGAAACGATATAAATTTGGCCAACGATAGAGATTTTGACTATACCGCTCTATCGCGATAGCGCATGTTGATGATGTCATCAAGCTGCGCCTGTTTTGGTCGAAAGCATCGCAGCGGCTACAACCATTATCATCTGCAAATGATGGCGGGCGACAGTCATAGCAAAGAGATGAAGCACTGTTGAAATATGGAGAAAGCCAAAAACTGCGCTTCCTCCACTTCGGTAACATTGATTCATTAATGTTCTCAGTGTTCGTTTGACTTTGGGACCTGAAGCGGACGGAGTTTTGGACCCAGATTACTCCGCGAAGCTCCTCACTACGGCAGCCGTAATGCTCTGACGATTCATCAAGCAGTGCAGCTTACAAAGTTGTACTAAAACATTTTTAACAGATTTCTGCAGCCAAAATCGGTTCGAGGTCAGTAAGCACAACCAGAATTCATACATAAGGCACACTCTCGACTTCTGAGAAAATTAAAGGATTTTAAGTCCTTATAGTGTGGAAAATACGTTATACAGAAGAAAAGAATATATCACGATATATATCGTTACCGCACGTGCTTCAAATTATATCGTGATATGGATTTCAGGTCATATCGCCCATTTCATAATGAAACCAGCACAAAGACACTTCAAAGTGATTCTACTGTAGAAACATCAACAGGTAGAAACCTGCAGCCTGACTGCTCATCAGTTTGCTGCCTGTTCAAGTTCAGCAGCAGCTCACTTTGTAACGGTGCTGGTCTGGGGTCAGCATTTACTCAGCTTTAACGTCACTCTGGGATCTTGGCTAGTTTAGCGTTAGCGTTAGCATGTTGTCTGTGCAGGTGCTTGTAAAGAGCTGAAGTTGTGTTAATAGTGTGATTCTGTCCTGGAGCAGTCTCACTTTACCATCACGCTCTCACCCTTTTGTGCAATAAAAATAAAAGTCATGTCCACGCTGCGGACTGCGCTGCTGTGTTCCTCCTCCACAAACTGAAATCAGCTGATCGTAACGAGGGTGCAAGAACTGATAACTGGGATCTATAGGCAGACCGACTAACGATTCCAAGGAATCCTCGTTTCCCAACCCTAGAGGCAGGTGACATCCACACAGTACTTGTCTTTTTTCTGTTCGTTAAACATGCTAATCATCCTTCATCTAGTCTCAGGCTTAAAACACATTCTTACAAAAACTACTGCAATCCATCAGTGTCTCCCCTCAACTCTATGGTATCAACTTTAAAACATCCTACATCATCTCATCCTCAACTTATCACATTCCCAAGATTCCCAGAAAACGTACTCTGACCTTTAGGTCGAGGTCACCGAGGTTGGAACTCATTAGAATATGTTGAGTAGATACACTTATGGTACTAAATGAAAATCCTGCGTCGCTTCATTCTGTAGGTCTTCCTTTTTTCTTTAAAGTAAGGTCACGTGATATTTTGTGTGGCAACACTAATCCTAACTCTATCGATACAGGCACGCCACAGGTCAATAGGATGCTGAATTCACTCCCTGCTCTCACACATGATCTCCAGACCTGCATGCACCTCTTCCCTCTGAGCCCCCCCTCCAAACATACAAACTCTGACCCACCACCATCAGCCTTTCATTGACTGCCCCACTCCCACTGCACACGAACTTACCCACAATCACTACGATTGTGTTGGACACTGCTGTTTAAATAATTGTGTAGTGTTGTATTGTGTTGTACATAAAACTTTTTATTTTATTTTGTTTTTATTTCCTTCTCTTTGTATTTTTAGTGTACACTGGGGGAGCATTGCAATTCCAAATTCCTGTGTACGACTGTACATATGATCTTTGACAATAAAGCTGACTTTGACTACTAAACGAGAGGGCCCATTTCACCTGAGGCAACCTTTCTGGACACAGCTGCTTAGGCTGACTGGTTAAAAGGTCTAATTTATAAATGCAGGCAGATTTCCAAAGAATGAGTCTTTATCAACAAGGACAACTGAAAAGGATTCGACTGAGCAGCTGCTCTGGTTATAAGAAGAAGGCTTCACAGCAATAATAAGCAGTAATATCTTCATATGAATTTGTCTCTACGTGACAACAACATGTTATAGTGATTTATCACAGCTGCTGTATCATCAGGAATAAACTGCATGTAATTTGAAACTGTCGGATGGCAACATTTATGACAGATACAGTGTTGGTGTGTTTGACAAAACTCAGAACTATCTGACTGAATTAAACAGATTTGATGAAGTTTAACTTAATTTGCAGTTGAAAAAGATCAAATGTCAAAGTTTATTATTACAACGTGGATTTGTTATATGTTTGAACTGAAAACTAGAGCGTAAGAAAAGTACTTCAATCGTGTATTTCATTGTGTTTTTAATGAATCCATTTGAACTTTCAAAAGCGAGTTTAAATGTTTGTCTGAATGAAAGTGACAGACCTGATTTCATCAGCTGAACAAACAACTGATTCTAGTTTCTCAGAACTGAAGACGAACACACAACAGCACGGCCAAGTGCCCAGCTTAGTTTGTCCTTTATCTGGGGTCTTGTTTCAGTGTCACGTCCACGGTGAGTGAACCCACGACAGTGTGATGATACAGACGCGGTGAACGAGCGCTGGATCAGGAATATTTAACACGACATGAAAGCAAAGTTTCTGTAATCTCGTTACTAATAAAATGAAAACCCGGATGTTTTAACATGTTTGTGTACATCGTGTTTAACTCACAGCCTCGCGATAACTTTTGGCTAATCGGGTGTATGTAGTTTTTTCGATTAGCAGTTTGGTTTAAGATTCCCACGGAAACTTATGTTTCTTACACCATACCTCACACTCATGTCTGCCACATACAACACGTAGTACATCAAGACAGTGTGCGAGCTTCAGGCGCATTAACTTATAATAATAGCGGGTTGTTGGGAGCTAGCAGAGACTGGCTAGCCTGTGTTAGCATCAGGGCTACATAGTGAAACGTCCACGATTCCCGTGACTACGCTCATCCCTGCCTGTGGGCGCCCACCTCGCCCATCACTCACACAAACACACATCAGCTGCTTTCTTCGTTACAAGCTTCAGCGTCAACACGAGTTACAGGTTGTGTTTTGTTTTCGCCTACCCGAAGCACCACAGTCCTCGCCATCTTGTTGTTCCGGTCAGTGTGATCACTTCCAGGTGAAGCTACAGTGTATGGCGTTATTTTTGTGCCAGGCAGCTCCGAAAACGTCAGAGCACTTGTGCAAATATGTGATGGTATTTGAAGTTTACACAGAAACATTATCGCATGGAAAATATCTTTAAAGTTTATTTTGTGACGCAGACAGAGTAATATTTCAAACTCTGCCGCTCTGTCTTCCTCCGCCACTGCCTCGTTTGAGTTTTGAACGAAATGCATTCTGGGATATTGCATTTCGTCATTTCGAGCTGATTGGAGACCAGAACAGCCAATCAGAGTTTTTTGCATCCAAGTCTGTGATTGGCTGGTTTTGTGGCACAAATATAACGGTGTAGAGAAAGAGTTGAACGCGCACGGGCAGAAATGTTGAGAGCGCGAGCGACACATTGCGAGCGAGCGCAAATGCAAAAACTGAGCGAGAGGGGCTGCTGGTGTGTGGATAATAGCAAACACTGAAATACAGTTTTTGCACGCAGGAATGAATTTTGTTCACTCAAATTTAGCTTTTCTTCGCTCAAAATAAATTTCTCCTCAAAATACAACACTTGCACCTGCAAACTTTTTTTTACGTGTGCTCAGAATAGCAGTGTTGGGTAAGTTACTTTAAAATAGTAACTTAGTTACATTACTAGTTACTTCTCTCAAAAGTAACTCAGTTACTTCAAGTTACTCGTTACTTTCAAAGTAACTAGTTACTAGGGAAAGTAACTTTGGTTTTACTCAGAATTCTCTTGTTAATGTGTTGCTCCCATAACTTTGCAGTCTTCTAGCTTGCTTACTTGCCACAGTGCACTGTGCCACCTACCAATAGAAAGAAAAAGATAATGTGCATATTTCCACGAGAGAAATCCCACGCCTGGACCGTCATTGACTGCTGCCATGATTCTAGCCTACGTCACAGCGTCATGTGCGCCTTTTACATCCAACACAAAAACTGCAGTCGTGGTGCTTTGATTGTACTCAGAACTCGGAAATTCTGCCTTCTGAATAGGAAGATGTAGGTAACACCAGACTGCAGATGAGCTGCATACAGGGCTGGACTGGGACAGAAAATCGTCCTGGGCATTTTGACTAGAGACCGGCCCACCATTATAGGAAAAATCATAAAGCCTTTGAATGATAATAAACACTGTTGTGACAGTGATGTACACTGTTCTGATGGTATATATGCATCAATCTATCAATCGTTTGTTGTAAGATTCAGATAATTATTTTTTAAAAGCTAGACATTTTAAATGAGAATAAGAAAGAAAAGTATTTCTTTGTGCCCCCCTTTCCCTGTTAATGCCCTACATGCCCCCCTGGCAACACTTTGCTAGACCCGCCCCTGCACAGTTACCAGCTGTCAGCTGCTTAGAAAAGGATCCTGGTGTTATTTGTCTCTCAGAAACAGTTCATAACTTCAACTCATCCATGTCACCTAAAAGGTAAACCTGTTTCTCCATCACAGCTCTGATGATCCAGTAAGGACATCTCCTGGTTTCATCTTCATGTTTCCCTCTCACCAGATAACCAAACCATATCATGACCAGCAGCTTTACAGCTGTGGCTCCAGCAAACATCAGCTGATACTAGAAATTAATATTAAATAAATTCTAACAACAGCTGATCAAGCTTAAACGTGCTGCTGCTGTTTAGCGCGACATCCGCTGGTTTCCTCTTTCGGCGCAAAGTGGGCGATAAACAAACAAGAGAGAAAAGCCGATCAGCTGATCATTGATCAGTTTCATGATTGAAGTAGAAACGGGAAAATGAGAGGAGAAGAGGCAGCTGTGCAGCGTAAACACAGAATAACTCCAGCTTTGTGTCTTTTTCATTGCAGCTGAATTACGGGACAAACTGTTCCTTTTCACCTCAATAAGAAACGCGTAATATTTTCTCTGAATACCAGACGGGACGGTTGGCAACTCTAATAACTTATGAACAAAATAAAGTTCAACATCATTAACTTCATAGCACCACCCAGCTGTATAGAAACTCCGTCATGCTAGCTAGCACGCAGTACGGAAAAGGTCAGAATAACGAAAATAAACTCCACCTAAACTTGGTTCATATCTGACCCAGAGAGACTGCAGGTCATAACTTCTTACCTGAAGTTCAGTTCACACTTGGACCGGCGGCCGCCTCGGGTCTCTTTTCCTTCATCCACCTGCTGCCTCCACCACTTGCTAATGTTACTGAATCTGTGGAAGCTCCATGATAGCCACCACACGAAGTAACGAGTAACGACCCTATCTAAATCCCAGTAACGAGTAACGCGTTCCTGATTTTGGCATAATAACTAGTTACCGTGCTCGTTACCACAATAATAACGTAGTTACTGTAACGCGTTACTTAATAACGCGTTAGTCCCAACACTGCAGAATAGTGGCACAAAAATAACGCCATAACAGTGCGGTTCACTTTACAGCAGCTACAAGGAAACTCACAGTGAAGCCTGTCACGACAAGCAAGAGTCTGAAAACTGCTGTTGTTTAACATGTGTTAGGAAATGGTCCCACAGCACGTGTCAAATCCTCGCTAATTTATATAGATAAGAGAGTGAGACCAAGCTCTTTAAGGCCACCGAAGCAGCATGTACCACCGAGCTGATGGGTCCCACTATGGGCCCCGGGGACAGACTGGGTACAGCCTGCCGTGGGTACAGCCTGCCGTGGGTATTGCTGCCGTGTCAAATGTGGCGCATTGCTATGGAACTAAATTAGGATCAAAAGCTTTGTTCATCTGGAAAAGTGATTTCCATCTGTTTTTGACATTTAAAAATTAAAACAAACAAGCAGATGAATTATTTTGAATAAAGTATCCTTTGTCTGTTTTCTGTTGTTGTTTTTTACAGCTGCAATTTTTTCTTCTTCTTTTTTATCAGTTTCAGATCTTTTGGCCATGATTTTGTGTTGTGGGCGTGTATCAAGGGCGGGGCGTAGAGTAACGAGTGACAGCTGGAGCAGCGTTGGATGGTAGTGCTGGAGGACGACTTTGGAAATCAAGAGGAAGCGAGTGAAGGCAGAGGCAAGGATGCAATGGTAGGAAATGAAGAGTAAAGGATGCTGCACAGATTTCAGGGAGAGGTTGAGACAGGCTCCGAGTGGCAGCAAACATGACTGGAACAGTACAGCTATAGGCTGAAGGAACCTGTCATGAAGGTGATGGGTGTGTCCTACAGAGGAAAGAGGACAACGAGACTTGGTGGAGGGATGAGGAAGTGCAGGAAATTATTAAAAGGAGATTACCAAAGAGACTGGCAAATAAAAAGTGGGACCGGAGGTGCAAAATACAGACAGGAGTACTGGGAAACTAGGCATACAGGAAAGACAGACGTGGCAAAGGAAAAGCCTTAGTGAGTTGTATGTGAAGGAGGGAAAGAACAGTGCTGAGTGGCTACACGCTGACAGATGGAGCTGGAAAGGAGCTGGAGATAATCAGGGACAGGAATGGAGATGTGTTAACAGGTGATGGGAGTGTGCAGAAAACGAGAGATTGAGGAGCACAGATGGACAGTGGGTGAGTCAGGAAGTGACTTAGAAAGGAGGAGGAGTGGAAAGGCAGCTGGTCCAGGTGCCATACCTGTGGAGGTATGGAGATGTCTGAGAGGGAGCAGTGGACTTCTCAGTAGGCTTACAGCAAAGCAGTAAGAAGAGAATCACAACATCGTTTCAACCTGTTGACCAAATAATAAAGCAATCTTTGATGATTTTCCACCTAACGTGCACATTTGCAGACATTCTTCTTCCTGTCATCCTCAGTCCTATGTTGATGCAAGTGTTCAGGTATTTCTGACTGTTCCAGGTTTCATGTCTGTAGTTTTCCCAGTTTAGGGAAAGAAAGGGGTTTGTCTTTTGGTTAATGTTTTGCTATCGGCCATAATGAACGACACACATTTGTCAAAATCTAGTTTTGCGTCTGGTCGTCTGTGTTTGGGTCGCCATGATCACTCCACACGCTGTGGCACTGCAGACGATCAACATAATCTATGTTATAAGAGCAGGTTTGTGGTCCACACACACTGAGTAGTTCTATAAAATCATCATGAGTGAAACAGAAGCTTCCCTGGTGTGTATCATCTTTCACTACGTGTCAGATCTTGTCCTGTTCTTAGCTCTGTCTCTTTCTCACCCTCTCTGTCCTGCTCTCTCAGTGCTGTCACAGCAAAGTGTAACAGTGAAACAGAATTTACAACCACATAAATGCCATCAGACTAAAGTTAATTAATAATTTCTAATAACACAGTGTACACATGTTTATAAATGAGACGGTGCAGTCTGAATATTCAAACTGAAGGTGGACTACCGCTTTTCAATGTTCAGGTACAAGGATGACCTGCAGAGCTACATCATCCTATACTGAGAGAGACGACGGTCATTGTACAGCAGGGTGGTGCAGCACATACATGTGTGCAGCAGTGGGGGGGGGTTACAGCAGAAACGTGCTCTGAGCCGTACTTGTTTGCAGTGCTGATGGACAGATTCACACATGTTTGTAGCTTTAGAACGAAAGTGCAGGGCGAACATGGATTTGCACGTGATATTAAAGTAGAAACATGAACTCAAATAAAACTTTATTGTTGAAAGTGTTGCACAAGCACATGGAACCTTTTTGCTCTGTGCCATCCACACGACTGTTGCATGAGCCAATTACAACAGACTGACAGCAGAGCTGAGGGTTAACCAAGCCGACTCATACAGGTGTAACTCATCATGCGTTTTCAGGGGTCTACATGCGAACACCTGCATTAATACTAACAAATAAAGCGGAAGCAGACACAGCTGGGTTCAGGCTCAGGTCTCCCCCCGCGGCTCCGGCTCACAGCCCAACATGTTTGTAACATACATAATTACAGATATCCCGCATTTAAACACGTCGCTTCCGGGCGTGGACATGTCGGCATGTTCACAAACAGGCGGATGTCCAACCTGATCAGCCTCAGCGCAGGAACAGACCCATATTCCCAGCGCGGTGAATTCTGGGAACACACAGTAGTTTCAAGATGGCGGCGAGCAGGAGGCTGGCCAAGGTAAATCCGTCGTTGCCGTTCTTTTTGATCGTTTCTAATGTTTAAGGACGTATTGGCGGTTAGTGGAAGCGTCCGTCCTTTGGCTCGTGTTCACGTTACAGAGTATATTTGCATTAAGTGACCGTCAGTGTCCAGCTGTAGCTGTAGCTCAACAGAAACAAGAGGTCAGCATTGACCACCTAGCCGACCAAATATTAACGTTAGGCAACTAAGCAGTCCCAAATCAGGCCGGAGGATCTACAGGGATCCTGCCCGGGGCTGCCAAAAACCTCATTCAAGTCTCTTATCTACAGTTTGAACGTCAGAAACTCTTGAGTTGTGTGACCGAGGGAGTCAATTCGGCAGCGGGCAGCCCGAGATCGTGTCAATTTCCACGGCATAAGACGTTTGCTAATCAGCTAAGTTGCTATCCCCAGGTCTCAGCTAGCTACACTTCAACTTAATCAGACTTTGAAGTTCGCCATTAGGAAGTGGGTGTGAACTACAGCGCAGCGTTACACTTCCAGTAATGCGGCCTGAAGGCGACACACACTAAATGCTGCTTTCGTTTTGTGTAGTGGTCGTAGCATATTGCGTAAGGTCTGCGTTAACCTACGTTTGTTTCCCCGTGATTATCGTTTCCGCCTTTAAACGTACACTGCGCTGAATGAGGCGGTTACAGGAGGCTGTATGTTTGAAGTTTACCCGGAGTAACAACGCTGAAAGCACGCGGAGCAGAGCTGGCCTGGAACCGGCTCACTGATGCAGGTGGAGTTATTCAGTGCGGACATGCAGATTAACATTGACAGGATTTCATTCACGTGAAACAAACGTCGGTGCTGTTGGACCGTAAACCGGTCACACGCTGTTTATTAATCACAATCACTTTACCCTAAAAACGTGTTAGACACGTTTACACCGTCGAGCTGTGCAACAAAAACCTGCCACAGATGGAACCACGAGGCTGGCTGTAAGTGCCACTCAGGGGGTTTCAGCTAATAGCTAACATAATCTAACGTAAGTCAAACTGGTGACAGAACCAGTAACCTGATGGCAAACTAGGAGGTCCACTGTGGTGCTGCTGGATGCAGGTTGTAGTTCACTTTCACTTTCACTGTTGGCTGCTGCACTGAAATGAAAGAGAAACGCTCCTGTTGGCTGGAAGGCTTGAGTTTGTTTAGCATGTGATGAATTAGGATTAAGTGCAACGCTGCTACTTTATGCAATGAAATAGTTGCAATCCAAGCAGTTTAGAGCTTAACAGGTCACTGGACACATACTGTGAATAAAACATGTAGCGCTGAGCACATCCTCAGATCTACCATATACAACACTTCTCTACAAAGCTGAGATGTTGCAGTTGGTTTGTCATTTGTTTTAAGTGACATGTTTCATTGTATAGCAGCTTTAATTTTCTTTACCTGAAAACACTGGAGGTGGTGCTGTTTAGTACTGGGGACCTCTGAGGTGGATAACAGGAACCAAACCAACATCAGCTTGTTGTTTCTTTGCTCCTACTTTCTGCTTAGACTTCACATCAACATTCAGGAAAGAACGTGTAAATAATTTCAGCGCAGTTTAAAACCTGGTGTGTAGTTTGGAGGCTGCGTCTTCCTGCTACGCTGTCCTAAACTGGTGGTGTCATTTGGGTGGTGCATCCTTCCACTCTGTAAAATCATACATGTTTTATTTTTCTTGTATTGACTGTAATAACCTTTCTAATATCAACTGTGTGCTCGTTCTTTCAGGAACTTGATGAGATTCGCAAGTCTGGAATGAAAAACTTCAGAAACATTCAAGTTGAGGAATCAAACTTACTGGCATGGCAAGGGCTGATTGTTCCTGTAAGCTGCTGTTCCTTCTTTGGCTGGTCTGAGATACGTAGGCCCGAGGTTCCCCTTACTAACCTTATTGGTTCCCTTTCAGGACAACCCTCCTTATGACAAAGGTGCATTCAGGATTGAAATCATTTTCCCCACCGAGTACCCTTTCAAGCCTCCCAAGATCACATTCAAGACAAAGATCTACCACCCCAACATTGATGAGAAGGGCCAGGTGTGCTTGCCTGTGATCAGTGCAGAGAACTGGAAGCCTGCCACCAAAACTGACCAAGGTTGGTGCTGAAGTCTTACACAGGGCTGCTCGATGTGAGTCGCAGCGAGCTGGAGAGCTGCACATCTTTTGATTTTTGTCTGACGTGATGATTGCAGGAAAAAAAAAGTCCGTGTCCAAAATAAAACGTTGTCCTGTTTCAGTAACTGTCCGTCTGTCGGGCTCAGAGCATTTTCACATAGAGCTCCGTGTGACGAACAGAGCAGAAAGCGTGTTTTATGCACACGCATGGTTGTGTGATCAAAACACAGTGTTTAGTATGTTTTGTATTTATTGAACAGCACAGCTATAGTAACAGGAAGCTGTGACGATTCTGTGACTCAGTAAAGCGTCACATCGTTTAGACGGCTGTGTGTTTTTATATCGCTGCTACTGCAGCTGCTAACCTGTTTGTTTTATCAGCGAAGCAGGAGACACAGAGATGACTCCTACTCACGGTTTAGGGAACATTTATTCCCTAAATCTTAAACATTGAGTGTTATTTCAGTTTGAAAGAAACAAAGAGAAACCTGCGGAGTTTATCACAAAGTGTACGTGAAAAACAAGAATGAACTCAGCACCGACTCAGTTTTCAGTGTTGTCCCTCAGGTGGTAGGACCTGCTGCCAGACAGCTTTTAGTACCTGGTGACGGTTTCAAGCGAGCAGAGTCGGGCAGAAAGTGTGATGTCAGCAGACAACAATCAACCCCACCAGTGTTTGTGAAACATGGAGGGAAACAGCTGCACATAAACCAACACTGTGGTCCAACGATGGGTGCAGGTGCAGCTATAATCCTCAGTCTGCTCCATTGTTTGGGCCACCTTGCTATAACAACCCATCATCATTGGGGTGGTGCTCAGTTGTCATGGAAACAGAGTGGAGACGAGGTGCTAGTGTGAACGAGGGAGATCTGTGGTCAGAGTTTCCACAGTGCTCGTGGGTATAAATGTCGTTATAATTTGGGTCCTTTAATGATTTCTTTGAACCGGTTTCTTTCAGGGTGGAGTGACTGTGCAGCGAGCACGTTTAACCACTTTAGAAACAAGTTTGGATTGATTTTGTCTGATCCACACTACGACTGAAAGCAAACTGCCCCTCAGTGAGTGGGGCTTGGCCTTTAGCATAGTTCTGGCAGGATATTTGACCACCGTTCTGGGCACAGTGGGTAGAGTTCATTCCAGTTGGTTTGGTGTCATGGAGCCATCTCTGTAACCCTAACCTCAGTCTACAAACTCTTCAGTAGGGTTAATGTTGGGCTTTTAAGAGCATCCCAGGAGCTCAGTGCAGCCGTTTCTAAATGACTGCAGATTCTGGGATCACCAGTTTCAACAGTTGGACATAAGTGCCAGTTATTTGGATGTGTTAGCACTTTGCTGAGGTGTAGGAGAGGACACGTTAACCTGCAGCTGCCCACGTGGAGAAAAGTCAGCGTCAGATCTAGAGATGGACCGATCCGATATTACGTATCGGTATCGGTCCGATACTGACCTAAATTACTGGATCGGATATCGGAGAAAAATAAAAAATGTAATCCGATCCATTAAATATCACGAAAGCACCTCACAAAACTTGCAACACGCCGTAACTCACCTCAGAACGTTAGCACGTCGGAGCAGTATGCATCACGTGATAGAGCGGCTGTGGCATGCGGGACCTGTCGGTGGTCTGGATAGCATGTGGAGCTTCGCTAGCAACCTGGCATTTCATCTCCGACAAAGTTATCCCCGAGAGAAGTAAAGCAAGTGTGTAAGTCCATCTCTGAATGTTTGTAAAGCATTCCTGCGTTAAGCTTAACAAACGATATATGGAGCGACTGCCTCTTCTTGCTGCTACTTCAATCATGAAACTGCTTAATGATCAGCTGATCGTCTCTTGTTTGTTTTTGGCCCACTTTGCACCAGAAAGAGGAAACCAGCAGCTGAACAACAGCAGCACGTTTAAGCTTGATCAACTGTTGTTAGAATGTATTTAATATTACTTTCTACTCGAGGATCTTTTTCTACAGCTGACGGCTGGTAACTGTGCAGGGGCGGATCTAGCAAAGTTTAGCCAGGGGGGCCGATAGGGCATGAACAGGGAAAAGGGGGCACAAAGACATACTTTTCTTTCTTATTCTCATTTAAAATGTCTAGCTTTTAATAAATAATTATCTGACACCCAAAGTTTTAATTTGATGTAAAATGAATAGAAGTCAATTACTGTATATAGTAACTATTAAGTCTAATATATATCCTAGTAAGCTATAGTACTTTTTCCTTTGGGAAGGTACCATCTGTGCAGTCTGCAATTTTGTTGAAGAAAGATGTTGAATCTATTTAATATTTCTTGAAAAATAATTTATTTCTGTGCATTTTTTTTTCACACTGCATCAAATTAAGGTTGATTACGTTGATTAAGCATCATGAGGTGGAGCGTGAGGGGTGGTTCCCTATTTTTTATTTATTTATTTTTGTTGTTGCTGGGAGTTGGAACCCTGTTAGTTAGGTTGCTTAATATTTCTGCTAAGTACTCTTTAAAATACCAGAATAGGGAGGATGGTGTAGGTTTAAGTTTATTAGATTGATCAGTATTGCTGAACTATGAAATATTTTTTTTGCATACAGGTATAACAGAATAGCTTTAGTGTAGTTGTTGTTTTAAACTTGAGTATGAACTTATACAAAATGCAGCAAGATATTTAAAAAACAGTTTTGTTGATTAAAAAACACTATATCGGATTCATATCGGTATCGGCAGATATCCAAATTTATGATATCGGTATCGAACATAAAAAAGTGGTATCGTGCCATCTCTAGTCAGATCAGACGTTTGAGTTGACAGACGGATTTAAAATTGTGCATCCAATTCTTTCTTCTTTTTTTAAAAGTCCTTAAACATGTGCCGTACAGTCGCTTCACCCTGGAAGAGTTACTGTGAGCGTCTGTAAACTTTTGGCCTTTCATTATAGATCAGGTTATAATGGTTTCTACTGTCAAACACATCGTTACATACGTCACACTGCAGGGTTTCATCTCACTGGTTAATCTTTAATCTGACAGTTTTAATTCAATAGTTTAAATGTTTCCCCATAAGCTGAGCTTCAGTCTGCTGACGTGGAAGAGCATCTGTCCTCTCAACAAACACCATACATGCAACCACGCAGCTGAAATGGGGGTTAACCTCTACTGTGCACGAGAGATGGCACGATACCACTTTTTTATGTCCGTACCGATATCATAAATTTGGATATCTGCCGATACCGATATGACTCCGATATAGTGTTTTTTAATCAATAAAACAGTTTTTTAATATCTTGCTGCATTTTGTATAAGTTCATACTCAAGTTTAAATAAACAACAACACTAAAGCTATTCTGTTACACCTGTATGTAAAAAACACACTGCACCCAAAATATTTCATAGTTCAGCAAAACTGATCAATCTAATAAACTTAAACCTGCTCCATCCTCCTACTCTGGTATTTTAAAGAGTACTTAGCAGAAATATTAAGCAACCTAACTAATAGGGCTGCAAACTCCCAACAAAAAAAATAGTGAACCCCCACCCCCCACCTCATGATGCTTAATCGATGTAATCAACTTTAATTTGATGCAGTGTGAAAAAAAAAAAATGCACAGAAATAAATTATTTTTCAAGAATAAAAATAGATTCAACATCTTTCTTCAACAGAACTGCAGAGATGGAAAAAGTACTATAGCTTACTAGGGTATATTAGACTTAACAGTTACTATATACAGTAATGGACTTCTATACATTTACATCAAATTAAAACTTTGGGTGTAAGATTCGGATAATTATTTATTAAAAGCTAGACATTTTAAATGAGAATAAGAAAGAAAAGTATGTCTTTGTGCCCCTTTTCCCTGTTCATGCCCTATCGGCCCCCCTGGCTAAACTTTGCTAGATGCGCCCCTGCACAGTTACCAGCGTCAGCTACGTAGAAAAAGATCCTCGAGTAGAAAGTAATATTAAATACATTCTAACAACAGCTGATCAAGCTTAAACGTGCTGCTGTTGTTCAGCCGCTGGTTTCCTCTTTCTGGTGCAAAGTGGGCCAAAAACAAACAAGAGACGATCAGCTGATCATTGATCAGTTTCATGATTGAAGCAGCAGCAGGAGAGGGAGGGAGAGGCAGTCGCTCCATATATCGGTTGTTAAGCTTAACGCAGGAATGCTTTACAAACATTCAGAGATGAACTTGCACACTTGCTTTACTTCTCTCTAGGAAAACTTCCTCTGAGTTTGGTAGCGAGGCTACAAACACACAGCCGCTCTATCACGTCACCACGCTGCTCCGACGTGCTACGGTTATGAGCAGAGTTACGGCGTGTCGCAAGTTTTGTGAGGCGCTTTTGTTATTTAATGGATCGATTACATTTTTTTAAAATTTCTCTCCGATATCCGATCCAGTAATTTACGGTCCGATACGTAATATCGGATCGGTCCATCTCTACTGTGCACATGACTTATTGCAGCAACGTCATTGGTTAATCAGTTCCCAGTTGCCCTCTGTAGTGTTTCAGAACGGTCCCATGGATTTATCAGTGAACTTACATGATGTGTGCACGTTTCAGAAGAACGACACGACTGTGCTGATCAGGTCTATCAGGGCACGCTGGGTTTGTGTTTGTGGATTCACTGAGCGCGTCTCCTAAACGTCCACACACAACAAACAGTTTTATTTAAACAATCACAACAACATTAAGCTGAAGCTGCTTCCCACTGTCAGTGTGTGTTACCTACAGTCATACAACATGTGTTTGCATGATGTGAGACTGACGAAGAGAAGGTTGGACTTTCTCACGACACAAACTCATGAGTTCACTCTGACTCTAAAGACTTATCTAAGTGCACAAGCTGCAGACTGTTTTGTTTTTATTACTTTTTAGAAATGTTTTCTATTTCTTTGCTTTACATGATGATAGTTGTGAAAAGCTGTAAGTCACAGCACACTGCAGCCTCCTGACAAACTGCTGTGACAGTGGAGGCTGTGGCCTGTTAGGAAGCATTTTGTGTCTGACTCGATCTCCTTCGTGTCTTTCAGTAATTCAGTCCCTCATCGCGCTGGTGAACGACCCCCAGCCCGAGCATCCCCTGAGGGCCGACCTAGCAGAAGAATACTCAAAAGACCGTAAAAAATTCTTGAAGAACGCAGAAGAATTTACAAAGAAACACGGAGAAAAGCGGCCAATGGACTGATCACGTCACGAGCGCGTAGCCCTCTGTCTGCCTCCCTCCCCAGCCCCCTTCTGTTTCACGTGTCCGACCAAATACTGATCTTCCTCTGCCCTCCCCGCTCCGTCCCCCACCAGCAGCTCGCCACCTCCTCGGCCCCCCCCCCCGTTTCACATAGCGCTCCTTTAAACGGCCCTGGAGCTGCCCCGCTGAGGCCAGGCAGCGACAGCCAAGCAGGACTCTCTGTGGATCAGACCGCTTTCTCTCTCTCGTCCTCGTCGCCGTAGATCTCCAGACCATTTCTAACTTTCTACTCTTTCTTAAAGTGAAAAATGGAAAAAAGAAATGCTAAGGGAACATGTGTTAATTTTCTTTGGGCTTTTTTGGCTTTTCCTCAGTAGAAACAGCTCCTGTTTTAAATGGATCTCACTTAGACATGATTGGTCATAAATATTTGATTCTTTTATTTTGAAAAGCAGAAGACGAGTGTGTTTGTTTTTGGTTTTGTTGGTTTTCATTTGGCCCATCTTGTGTAACATTTTAAGCTGAAACACATGAAGTAGTGAAATGAGAGTTGCCGTAGCTCAGGCCGATGTTTGGCTGCAGAAATGCACCGTACTCTGTGGAACATCTCACATCTCCTCCCCCAGAGTCTGTAACAGTTGACAATGTTAGGCCGTACATGAGTCGAGTTATTGTAGAAATGCCAGAGATGACTTCCGAGTGTTAAAGATTTTCAAACACTAAAAACATGCAGCTGAAAACTTCTGCATCACAGATGGTTAGCCATTCACCCGCCCTCCTCAACAGCCATTGGCTCCCAAACGTCTTTTTTTTGATTGACACTTGTGTATAAAATCTGCAAGAATGTGTTGGATTGATTTGAATTTCCATGCATGTCCCCTTTCCTCCTGCTGGGTGCCCAGTATAACCATGTTTAGAACCAGGAACCTGTAGTACACTGAGACATACTCACATAGTCCCAGCTGGGAGGGGCCTAACTTATCAAGCTGGGGGAAGGAGACGCTAAGCTTGAAGCTTGGATCAGCTCCTGGAGATCGTCCAAGAAACGGTAACCTAGAAGGCAGCTGGGAGAGGGCTGGCCGTCCAGGGATGTGCCGGGACATGGAAAGGGACTGCAGCGGCCAAACGACACCATGTAACAGCTATTTGATCTGCTCCCAATATTGTTTCATAATAAAGATGATGGCTTACCATTTGGCCTCCATGTTTTCCTGGTGCTGTGGGGATGTTGTGTTGGGACTCGATCCAGTGCTGCTTACAGAGGGACCGATTCACTCCACTTCCAGCATAAACTGGGATTTGGTGTTTAAAAAAACACACCACAGGTATTTAGAGAGCGCAGCGAGGGGAAGAACAGGCTAACAGAGATAACACACCGCGTCAGTCCAGGGCTGCAGAGAGCTCCCTGCTGTTGGCCTGAAGAAAAGCAAAGTTATAACATTCAAACTATCAAATCTCTGTTCACACCAACGGACCCTTTATCTACAGCTCGGTGAATAATGGAGGCCCACAGTAGTTCTGACAGCAGCTAAACTCCATGCTATAAGCACATACAGATAAAATTGTGCCATACAATAGTAATGGTAGCATCTACCAACACATTAGATTTAGATGGTGAAAACATATGAAAGACTAGGGGACTCTTAGCTGGGCAATATCTGCCATTTGAGCCAATATGAGAATAAAGCTGTTTTATGGCATATTAACTGTAATGGTTGTTGGGTCTGCGCTTCCACAGGCCGCTGGTTTAGAGACTTATTCCCATTAAGGAAGCAAGACGAACAGCGATTTTACTTGCGCAAGGGAGGATCTCAGAGCAGCCCTTCTGCCCTCGTTCAGACCACTTCCACCCCGGCCTCCGCTTGCTGCCTTTCATTGAAAACAGTTACAGTACACACAGCACCACCCATTGTAAACCCCCCTATGGTTATAAAAGATAAGGTACTGTGTGTGTGTGTGTGCACGTGTAAGCATGCGTGTGTATGCATGTATGTGCGACCATCTGTATGTGTGTGTTTGGGGTTGTGTTTCTGTGACCTGCTGCCCACAAAAAGGTCATAAAGGCAGGAAGTTTACTAACCTCATAGGACCTGTCGTCCACACGTGTGGACATCACATTTTGGGTTAATTAGACCAAAATACTAAATTTTGCTCTGCAAGGGCCTGATGTCCACTGACGAGGACGTTATGCTGCTGCTGTTCTATCGAAATTCTAAACACATCCTCATATGTGGCTCTCGTTTTTCTCAGAAACCAAAATCAGGTAAAAAAATAAATAAATCGGGTAATTCTTTGTTTTTACATTCACCAGGTCCCAATCAGCCCAAATATCAAAGAGAAATTAAAAATGCTGCTGTGGAAGAGTTCAGGTCTCAGGAGGCTAAAGAAAACAGAAGCCTCACATAGGATGTGCCTGTAATAAACACTACAGCCTCCCCACCGCTCAACAGGCTGCGGACGGCGTCAGAAACAAAAGAATGTCTTTGATCATACAGTTTGAACTAACACAAATTTAACTAACACAATGACAACATTTAACAATTTGACTCCAACAATGGTCAAGTTGGATAAATATATTCAAACCATGACACGGTCCATTCAATGACTCTGGGTATTCAAACAGTGGAGATTTAGTGCAAATGACAATGAACTCAGCATTTCATGGCTAACATGACTTTATTTGGGCCTGAGACTAGTTTTTGTCTCCGTGCAGCAGACGTTATACATGTAAGGATTACTGCTTCTACTACAGGCAGCTCCAGGCTTTGAGATGTCCAGTAAGCAGGTCACAGTCACAATCGATGACCTGAAACTTTGATTGGATGCAAATGAAGGCGTGAAGCTGCCCTCGACAGTGCACCGCCTGCTGCACCTCACCTCTGTGCAGGTGGGGTGGCTGCAGCTCAACGGGCACAGCAGGTCTGCTAACTGGACGGTTGGTGTTTTGATCCCTGGCTGCTCCAGTCTGCAAGCCAACATATTAACCTCGTGTTGTTCTCCGACGCATCAATCAGAGTGTGAATGTTAGAAAGAACTTAAGCACAGTAAAAAGTCATTGAATGGGCGTCGGCCTGCAGTGCTCTGCTGTCAGTGTGCAGAGGAGGTGCTACAACCGGTCTGTGGCTTCCTCGTGTTGGTTTGTGAGCCAGACGCAAAAGAGAGCAAAGTTACACCTTACAAAGAGCTGAAGCCAAACAGTGTTCATGAAAGTGTGTGCTACATCCAGTGTCTGTGCTTGTCATGGTTTATGTTTTCACAGTGAACTCTGCTATCACTCC
The DNA here is from genome assembly GCF_057381915.1 of Diplotaxodon limnothrissa. Classification (NCBI taxonomy): domain Eukaryota; kingdom Metazoa; phylum Chordata; class Actinopteri; order Cichliformes; family Cichlidae; genus Diplotaxodon; species Diplotaxodon limnothrissa. The sequence goes on along the minus strand of NC_140607.1, from coordinate 1,541,224 downwards.
ATCAGTAATGGGGGACATTTAAAAGCTGACGTGTAAACCTACGCACACAGATCAGTATTTAAGGTTTGAATACTGAGAAAACCTTTGCTGGTGCCTAATGCGTCAGGAGTATGGGAACAGTTAAGACACACTTTCTTTAAACGCAGCATCTCTGTGGCTAAAAACTGGTCCACCCCAAGGATCGGGTCCCCCGACACAAACAGAGTAGTGTAGTGCACGCTGTTAAGAGCCAGGAGGACTGCTATGAGAATGGTACTCGTGGCCAGGGATGGGTACCGGTGTCCGGTGCCATGATGGCACCGGTTCTGACATAAACGGTAGTAACCAGACCGAAAAGCAGCGCACATTTCGGTGCTTTATTTCGGTGCTTTTTTTTCCTGAGCTGTGATACACTTTGGATTCTAGCCAATCATTTTACGTTTCCGAGGATAGTAGGCGGGGCCAGGTACGTACGTTCTTTTAGAGCAGAGCTACAGGTTTAAAATGCCCAAGGTGAAGCGGTCAAAGTCTGGCTGTACTTCACAGCAAAAGATGCAAACTCAGCAGCAACAAGTGCTTTAAGCTGATACTGTGATACTGTCAAAGGAGGTAACACCTCGAATCCGATGAAACACCTGGCGACGCATAGCGTTTTTTTAAAAGCCGAGAAATGCGCCGTATTTGATAGCTTGCTGCGAGACCTCACACCGAGCACATCTACTGCGGGTGTGGTGCCTGTTATCGGACCCGGAGTTAGCAACATCCCCCAAAAACCCGAAGAGGAGAGTCCTGGCCCCTAGCCCTGCCAGTGTAGCTGAAATGATGAGGATGATGATGCAGCAGCAGCCGTTCTTCTCTGCGTGAGTAGCTTCATGTTGTTCGTGTGTAATTTACGTTGAGTAGGCTAACCGCGTTATTACATTAATGCATGTAAGGTGAACTAGCAAACATCATCATAGCTACATGCAGCTGTCTTCTTGTTTGATGGCAGATGCTCCCTTCACCCTGGCCAAAAAGGCTAAAATGACCAAAGAAAAAGTGGAAAACAGTTAAACATGAGAGGTTTTTGGACAAAGTTTGTGTTTTTTCCATTGTTTAAGCACTGCTTCCAGCCAAGAGTGATACCATATATGCCCCATAGCTGCAGAAAATGCTAACATTGTTATCTTTTTACAAAAAAACAGCTGAACATGAGAGGTTTTTGGACCAATTTTGTGTTCTCCATTCTTTAAGCACCGGTTTGAGCACCGTTTGAGCACCGGCACCGTTTCAAAAGTACCGGTTTGGCACCGGTATCGGATAAAACCTAAACGATACCCATCCCTACTCGTGGCCATTGATCATTGATCAGTGTTGTTAATCAGTGATCATGACTGTTTGCCTATTAATGATCAACAAACTGACCTCACAGCCCTTTGTTCCTTCACTGGGCTGGTTTCAGTCATCGTGCAAATGTCCTGTTTATAAGATTGGAAACCTGCAGTCAGCTGAGACTGAAGACGTCACCTGATGATGATGATGATGAAACGTTTCTCCCACTGGAAACTTCCAGATGAACACAATCAGCCTTTAGGATCAGCTGTCACTCCTTGCTCTGCTCTGGCCCAACAGCCACCAGTCGCTCACACCATGCACTTCCAGTGACTCTGCCAACTATCCAGCAGTATGTGGGCTGTAAAACACAGGACAATACAACTCTGGACACACAGGTGACAGAGCCACGGGGGAGACAGAACAATGCTGTAAGCCCTGATTACATCAGTCCCAGGGTCCTGAGATCTCTGAGGCCCAGCCTTCATCCTTCAGCATCTCTTCAATTCAATTCAATTCAATTCAATTCAATTTTATTTATATAGCGCCAAATCACAACAAAAGTCGACTCAAGGCGCTTCATAGATACAGAGAAAAAAACCCAACAATCATATGACCCCCTATGAGCAGCACTTTGGCGACAGTGGGAAGGAAAAACTCCCTTTTAACAGGAAGAAACCTCCAGCAGAACCAGGCTCAGGGAGGGGCGGGGCCATCTGCTGTGATTGGTTGGGGTGAGAGAAGGAAGACAGGATAAAGACATGCTGTGGAAGAGAGACAGAGGTTAATAACAGATATGATTCAATGCAGAGAGGTCTGTTAACACATAGTGAGTGAGAAAGGTGACTGGAAAGGAAAAACTCAATGCATCATGGGAATCCCCCGGCAGCCTACGTCTATTGCAGCATAACTAAGGGAGGATTCAGGGTCACCTGGTCCAGCCCTAACTATATGCTTTAGCAAAAAGGAAAGTTTGAAGCCTGATCTTGAAAGTAGAGATAGTGTCTGTCTCCTGAATCCAAACTGGAAGCTGGTTCCACAGAAGAGGGGCCTGAAAACTGAAGGCTCTGCCTCCCATTCTACTTTTAAATACTCTAGGAACAACAAGTAGGCCTGCAGAGCGAGAGCGAAGTGCTCTAATAGGGTGATATGGTACTACAAGGTCATTAAGATAAGATGGGGCCTGATTATTTAAGACCTTGTATGAGAGGAGCAGGATTTTGAATTCTGGATTTAACAGGAAGCCAAAACAGGAGAAATCTGCTCTCTCTTTCTAGTCCCTGTCAGGACTCTTGCTGCAGCATTTTGGATTAGCTGAAGGCTTTTCAGGGAGTTTTTAGGACTTCCTGATAATAATGAATTACAGTCGTCCAGCCTGGAAGTAATAAATGCATGAACTAGTTTTTCAGCGTCACTCTGAGACAGGATATTTCTAACTTTAGAGATGTTGCACAAATGGAAGAACGCAGTCTTACATATTTGTTTAATATGTGCGTTGAAGGACATGTCCTGGTCAGAAATGACTCCAAGGTTCCTCACAGCGTTACTGGAGGCCAAGGTAATGCCATCCAGAGTAAGAATCTGGTTAGATACCATATTTCTAAGCTTTTCAGGGCCGAGTACAATAACCTCAGTTTGATCTGAATTAAGAAGCAGAAAGTTAGCGGCCATCCAGGTCTTTATGTCTTTAAGACATTCCTGCAGTTTAACTCATTGGTGTGTGTTATCTGGCTTCATGGACAGATAGAGCTGGGTGTCATCTGCATAGCAGTGTAAATGTATGCTATGTCTTCTAATGATGCTGCCTAAGGGAAGCATGTATAATGTAAACAGAATTGGTCCTAGCACTGAACCCTGTGGAACTCCATAATTAACCTCAGTGTGTGAAGAGGACTCTCCATTTACATGCACAAACTGGAGTCTATTAGATAGATATGATACAAACCACTGCAGCACAGTACCTGTAATACCTACAGCATGTTCTAATCGCTCTAATAGGATATTATGGTCGACAGTATCGAAAGCTGCACTGAGGTCTAGCAGGACAAGCACAGAGATGAGTCCACTGTCAGAGGCCATAAGAAGATCATTTGTAACCTTCACTAAAGCTGTTTCTGTGCTGTGATGAGCTCTGAAACCTGACTGAAACTCTTCAAATAAGCCTCTGCAGATGATCTGCAACCTGAGACTCCAGCAGCAGAAGTTGTCGAACTATGGAAGACATCATGTTTAGTTCCAATACTAAAGAAAGACAGATCAGACTGGTTCTCATGTCATGAAGGTGCTTGGAGCGGTTCTTGCCCAGTTTAGCCTGCAGGTGAAACCTCTTCAGTTTACTCACCAGTCTTTTGTGGGGGTGGATGATGCTTTCATCTACCTGTTGTTCCAGCATTCTCACTCTCAGGTGGAAGGTGGCATTGTAAGAATCATGTTTTTTTATTTTTACAGTGCCTTTAATACCATCCAACCCCTTTTGCAGAGTGGAAAGCTGGTCAGGATGTCAGCACTTCTACTGTCTCCTGGATCGCTGTCTGTCTGGCTGGTGGGTAGCCTGTGTGTTGTGGTGGTCAGTAATACTGGGGCACTACAGTGCTATCACCATTCCTATTTACCTTGTACACCTCAGATTTCCAGTATAACAATGAAACGTGAGTCCTCTGATGACACTGCAGTGGTTGGGTGTGATAGTCACGTAGAGCTGGAGCTAAGTGTCAGAGTGGAAAGACGGTGCAAACCATCTGTACCCTCGATCATTATGGGAGATGTCAGATCTCTCCCCAGTAAGATCGAGGAATTGGCGGCGCTGACCAGACTCCAGGAGCACCGGAAGGTTAGCACGATGTGCTACATAGAGTCGTGGCTAACACACCTCACTCCAGACTGTCACGTGACTGTTCCGGGATTTCACCTGGTGAGAGCGGATCAGGACGCGAAGGAGACCGGCAAGAGGAAAGGTGGGGGGATTGTGATGTGTGTGAACAAGAGGTGGTGTAAATCGGGGCACATCAGTGTTAAGGAGCAGCACTTTACTCGTGATGTGGCGCTTTTAGCGGTTAGCATCCGACCATATTACCTGCCGCGGGAGCTCTCGCAAGTCATCGCGATAACCGTGTACATCTCGCCAGCGGCAGCAGCATGTGAGACAACCCACGCGGTAGTGTCCCAGCTGCACACGTCACACCTCCAGTGGCGTGTCTAGAAAATTTTTGTTTGGGGGGCCAGGTAGGGGCACAGATTTGGAGAAGGGTGGCAGATGTAATTGGCAGATAATGTTAAAAAATATTCTACCAACTGAATCAGAATCAGAATACTTTATTAATCCCGAAGGAAATTAGGGTTACAGCAGGCAGCACGCTAATGGCGCATGCGCACTTACAAACCTTCTGACCAACTTTACACAAACATCACATTGGGGAGACATGTCAGAAAGGTAGGCTGATAGGAAAAAAACAACGAAAATACACTACATGAGGTGAGAGGAGGAGAAAAAAACTCCACTCAGACTGAGCTCCTAGTGGGAGAACAGTTTGATAACAGAAAAAACACCTCAGCACAAAAGCACATGACTATCAACACACCACAGAAACACAAGACAAGCAACAGGGGCGGGTAAAGGTGAGAGAGAGCCGGTGTAGGCAGCGCATCCGGCCCTGCAGCATGTCTGCGCTGGTCCAGTTGACTGCCATCTTCCCCGGTAGGGCAAAAGCATCGAAGGCGTTTGGAAAGGGAGGGGGGATGAGTGTGTACATATCAGTGTAAGTGTGTGTGTGTGTCCAGAGTTCAGCTGAGACAGTGTCCTTCGCCCTGCCAGCCTAAGTAAACAGTCTTCCAGCCAACCCAGGTGGCCTTGCATGGGATGGGAAGGACAGTCATAACACAGTCGTTATCAGGGAGTGATTGTTCGGCTCCAGCCTTGGGCCTGCAGCTGGCGCCGTGATGGGGGTCCGCAATTTTGATATTGATTTTGTAAATTTCCATGCGAGCAGCCCAGGAGAATTTTCAGGCTGCTCTTTAACACTCTGACGCTGGTCTCTCAATCTCCCGTTGGAGAGTCGCGAGCCTCCCCATGATGGTATCAAACTTCTGTTCCGTGGTGTTGTCATTCTTTTGATTCTGAGACCTCACAGCTGCAGTGATCCGTTCCGCGATGTTTTCCAACTGTCACTCAAGGGTGTCATTCTGAGCAGGCCCCTCTCTGATGTTTCCCCTCATACGCTCAATGGTGTTGTTTTGAGCCTTCACAGCAGCTGCAAGCGTCTCCAAGGTGTTGACCATATTACGTTCGTTGTGAGAGGTCGCACCTCGTCCCGTCGCTTCGATTCCAGCAGGCAGCCTTGGGGGGGTTTGAACAGCTGGTTCCGCTCTCTTATTTCTCCGATAAACCAGGGCTAAGCCAACGCCGATCAGCAAGAACAACCGTTCACCATAATTCAATAACCCTATAAACCTAATAACCAAATGTGCTTTTAACTCTTCTTAGAATGAGATTTTAACCACTACGGTGCAAAGTTTTTAGATACTGCGTTGATAAAGTACAAGAGATACAATCAGTCAGTGTTTATTCAGCATTCAAGGACAGCAATATTTGCATAGTATTTTTACTGACATGTAGTGCACATATGTTTTGGGCAAAAACATTTTTGAATATTAAAATATGAACATTTGTAACATACAATTGGCAAATTAGCCAATGTAAAACTTTATCTGCCTGTTAAAAAAAGAAGCTAATCTTCTCACAAGCTAGTGTTTGATTTTGAAACAGGAAAAAAGTGGAGAAACAACTGAAAAGACTAACATTTGAATAAAACCTGAAAGCAAGTAAATACTTTCTATGCTGCCTTATGGTAAACTTTGGTAATATTGATAAAGAACAACACTGGCTGATGATGAAATACAGTCAGCTGGCATGGTGACACTGCCAGTATAACCTGCAGGGCTGGACCGGGACAAAAAAATCGGGCATTTTGACTAGAGACCAGCCCACCAGGTATTAAAGCCATAAAGCCTTTGAATGAAAACAAACGCTGCTGTAGGCTGTGGCACTTGGCCAGAGGTGGTGCTGGTTGATTCGAGTCCATGTTAGTGCACAAAGTAAACTGCACGCTTTAGTTGTGAAGCAAAAACACTGAAATCGGGGAAATAAAACGTAGGAGGGGAACGATAACGACGACAAGAGCATCCCGATCGTTGACTCTTGCTGTCCTGTGAACAACATCGGCTTCTGGGTGGCAAATGTTTGGAATCATGTATGATTTTCGTTCCACTTCTCACGTGTGCACCACTTTGTGTTGGTCTTTCACGTGGAAGTCCAACACAATTGATTCATGTTTGTGGCTGTAATGTGACAAAATGTGGGAAAGTTCAAGGGGGCACAATACTTTTGCAAAGCACTGTAAGAAGAGCATGAGCAGACTACTTTCTAAGGAAGCTCAGACCCTATAATGTGTGCAGAAGGATGTTGGGAGGTCTTCTACCAGTCTGTGGTAGTGAGTACCAACGATGCCAGTGCCAGAGGTCCCAGCAGGATCAACAAACTAACCCACGAGTTATACTTGATATATAAAATATAAGTCATGAAAATAAAGATTCATAGATGAAACACAAAAGTCAAAGTGCACTTTTCCCACTGACAACATCCAGATGAGCAGAATCAACTTTTACTTACCTGGATGATTGAAACAGATTTTGTCTTGATGTCTGCTCAGAGTGCAGCGATGTCCTGTGTGAAGGGGCCTTCAGTCGCTTGTATTTATGCCCACTGTTAAGAGGCAGGAAGCCACTGCAGTATTCTCCTGAGCGACAGCTGTGTCACTCAGACGTACGTGCTGGTAAGAGGAAGGAGTCACGTTCTTTCCACAAACTCAACTTTTCAAACAGTTCCAACACTGTGTGTCAGTACGTCTCTGAGCTTCTGTGCAGGATTATCATTAAAACTGTAGTAAACACTGGCACCATCGCACACTCACGCCTCTAATCCAGCTGTGACGGCCGCGCACAGCGTGCCACCTTACAAAATCAAGAGGTGCACAGCTGACCGACGCAACACAAACACTGTGTTCCAGTCCCAAACAGCTTTAAATCCATCACGGACAGCAAACTCACCTGTTCACCTGCAGAGTCATGCACCCTCTAAATAACACAGTTAGTATAAACAGGAGATTTCATCATCAGTTGATTTTTAACATGGCAAACAACCCTGACAAAAAACAGCCAAAACAGACAAACACAGCATCTGTTTTTATTTAGATTTCGTGCAGCTTCCCACAGATGGATGCAGAAAGTCAAAAACTGGCACTTTAAGATAATTAAGGCATTTGTTGTTGGTGATCAGGTTTACGCTGCAAGTGGTTTGAAAGAAACAACAAAGAAAAAAAAGTTCACCATCATTTATTCCTGTTCAGTTCTGATGTTTGATGACAGCAGACAGAAAACGGTTTCAACATGAAAATATGAGCTTTGAAATACAAAGAACATATCTATAAAGACTACTGAAGCTCTCTGTAGTTCCACACATCCAGACCTGAGATAGTTCAAAAGTGTCCCTGCTCAGCAGGTGGAAACCAGGGCCATGAACACACATACAGCTCCTTTATTCTATAATCTGAAAGCTACCAAACATACTTATGATGAGAGCTCTGAACATATGTTGCTGATTATTTTAGTAAAATGATTCATTAGTTTAAAACAGTGTTGCAGTGAACACTGTGCCTTCATTAGACATTTCTACACGGTGTATCATGTGCTGCTCTGACAGCCATCCTCAGGCTAGACTCAGAGCCGGTCATGGACAGTTCCACTCATTAAAGGCTGCTACGAGCTAATTTGATCAGTCTCAGTTTGTAGGGCAGCATAAAGTCGTGTTACTACAAACATCAGTGGTAACTGAGCAACATTTGGAAGCTGAGGGCAGTCACAGGTCTCTGAAGGCACAGAGCTGCACTCTCTCTTGGCAATAGAGAGCCAGCACAGATGGATCTTTGAGAACACTCAGCTCGTGCTGCCTGTCAGCAGACTGGGAGAAGTTGTCGGGGCCCTCTCCACAGCCTCCCTCCTTGGGGTGACTGGGGTACCCCGGGTGGACCATGAGCTCAGCTGTGACCACAGGCTGATGTGAACCCTGCACAGAGCTGGAGGTAGAGGATGAAGGGTTTGCAGCCAAGGCGTAGCTGAGGGCCCTGTGCAGGCTTGGGATGGACATGTTCTGCCCCATGGTGGTCAGTCCCAGGTACACATCTGGCCACCTGTGGAGGAGGAAAATTGTTACGATTCATGTTTCTCATATGTGCAACATCAGAAACTCTCTACAAACTCTCTTGTCCTCCAATTGTCCAGTTTCCTTTATTTAAAGACACTCTCCACACTCTGCCCAGCAGCTCTTTGGAAACTCTAATGAGACACTTAAGCTTGTCACAACATCTTAGCAAAGATACTGAAGTTTTTTGCTAAAGGCAGCTAGTCCTTTACTACGTTTCAGCGTTATGTGTAGAAACTCTGGTTCATCACTGTGTCCTGAGTCAGGTGTCTTTCCTGTGCTTGAGTCACAGGTCAGTGTTGAGTAGCTTCCTCTGAAAACAAGCATCACACTGAACAAATGAGTGAAATGCTGCCAGTGTTCAGAGAAAGACTTCAGACAGTCTGGAGCCAAATATAAAATCTAAGAAAGTGTGGTGAGTTTGGACAGCACTGTGAAACACCACCAGTGACACTTAAGCTTGATGCTTAAACTCAAAGTAACTGTAGAGCTGACTGGGCTCATCTGCACAGACAACAGGACAAAGAGCAGCCAGCAGCCAGCTTTGATGAAGCCTGGAGAATTATTTCTGAGGACTACTTAAAGAAAACACGAGCGCCCCACAGAGTCCGGCTGTGATGGAGAATAGAGGTGGTCACACCAAATACTGACTTTCAGGTCAGAGTTGTGTGAACTCTGGTTTTGCCTTAGGTGTGTTTTTCATGTATGCTCACAAATTTGTTTAATTGCTGCATTTATTTCCTGTTTTTGTAGCAAACTAAGTAAATCTGTCTTTGTTCTAATACAGTAATGTGCAAAAGTCTTGAGCTGTGCCATCGTTTATCTAACAGACATGGAGCCAAAGTCCAGCCCTGCTGCTTCCACAGGACTTCAGAGGGAAGCGTGTGCTGGTAACACATGCACCATATAAACTGATCATCAATAAGTATGAACGCTTCTATAAAAGCAGAAGCTTTTGCAGGTTTGCAGTCAGGTGTGTGTTAGTATAGAAATACAGGCAAAGACAGCAGCACGGATCTGAAAGATCATGAATCACTGCTGCTTATCTTTTCTGCACAGAAGCCACCTCGACAAAGATCATCCCAGGACTGGACGTCACTGCAAAAACACTCCGACTCTACAGCTCTACACGTTCATGCAAGAACAGCAGCATGGGTCAGGTTTGCAAAAACCACAATGTGCTCTGGAAAGCAGTGCTGTGCAGGTCCATACTGGAACCCACTCAGCAGAGTCATGTGTGGGGCTAGTTCAGCTCCAGGAACTTAAAACTACAGAGGCCCATTTGTTCAAACTGCAGAGCCTTTAAAGTTTATTATGCAGAGTAGGTCTCCTTTAAATATACAGCGAACATGAAGCTTTAGAAAATAAAAGTACAACTCACAATATTTCATAGATGAATAAACAATAGCGTGTGTAAAATGTTTCTCAGCATTATTATTGTTTTCAGTTACATTTGTTTTTATGGTACTTGAATATTTTGAAATGCTGGTAATGACTTTTTTAGGATTTCTGTTTCCTGTGTGATAATTCTGGACAATTAAACAATAAGACCGAGAAGTTTCATGTCGTGTGTTCATCATGAAGGTGCAGTTTAAAAGTGTCAGTGTGGGATCAGACAGGGGTGTGTTTCTACTGGAGGGTACACAGACGCTTCAAGCTAGCACGGTGGCGTCTGTTGGCCTCTCCGTGTTGAGGTGCACTCTCAAACGCTGCGTCTGCATCCGGGCTTTGTTTAAATATCGTTTCAGGTTTATTCAGTTTAAACCTCGATAAGGACTCGATCACATTTATGTCCTGACATGTAAAACCTTAGAGATGACCAGTGTTGGGAAGGTTACTTTTGAAATGTATTCCACTACAGATTACAGATTACATGCCCCAAAATGTATTTTGTAACATATTCTGTTATGTTACTCAATGAGAGTAACGTATTCTGAATACTTTGGATTACTTAATATATTATCATGCTTTTTACAGCTACATGAATGTCCTATTGCTGTGATTTATTACTATTACTGCAGGTTACTCTCCACACCAACACCAGCTAGATGTTTAAATCTTAATATAAATGAGTAACAGTAGGTGGACATTAGGTAAAGCTGCACTTTTTGCAGCGACCTCGTGTAGAAAACTATTCCACGCGTATATAAAACAGGTCAGCGGCTCTGAACCGTAGTAAAGGGACCTCTGGCTGATACGTCGGGTTCGTGTCGGCTTGTAGCTGAAAACTAGCTTTACTTTGTTGTCTGGGTCACTTTGCTAGCAGAGACAGAGAGAGGCGTTGAAAGGCTCCAACAGAACTTATTGTTTCACAGGAAACACGAACACAGCGTACAGTCGAGTCTTAACAGCTTACTCACAGCTGGGCTCGTCAGGCTCTCTGTTTGGCTGCAGTGGTTATTATTATATTTACATGCTTCCAGCTCCAGTTTCTGCTCGGTTAAAGCTCCTACTTTTCCTTTTCCTCCCCCCTCGCTCACAGACACATCACGGGTACAGCAGTCCATCCTCCCTGCAGCACGGACTACGCTGCCCATCAGGCTGCATGCTTTAGGGCCTGTAACACTCTGCCTGTTGCCTTCATATTGAATCATTTTTAAAATGACATTATGAGACGCGAGGCTGAGACGCAGACATCAGAGCCTCTTATTGCGTGTTTTGTTTGGGTTTCCACCAGCGGGGAATTACCAAAAATAGAGAGGGCAGAGCCGAACATGTGAAACAGGAAAAGACCGCTGTGTAATCCCTTTATTTCAACAAAGTAACTGTATTCTGAATACCACCCTTTTAAACGGTAACTGTAACAGAATACAGTTACTCATATTTTGTGTTTTAAATACGTAACGACGGCACATGTACTCCGTTACTCGCCAACACTGGAGATGACACTCACTGCATATGTGTGGTTTAATTTGAAGCCTGGTCTAGTCCCAGCAGTTTCATACAAACAGACCTGATTCCATGGCGTCTGAACACTGGGATGGCATCCAGAGCGTCCTTCTCCACCTGCTTGTAGAATTTGTGCAGGTGTGCTGGTATCCACGGGCAGCTGTATAGACCCGGCTCCACGGGAACACGAGTGTAGGGGATCCTGAGATCTGAGACAACCTTCGCAAACACTTCACGGACCTCTGCACAGACGACATAACACGAACATTTCACTGCTGTCATCTTCTTAATGGAGCCAACAGCTAAGCGCTCACTGAACTGAATCCTACATATGGAAGAAAAGCATCAGTGGAACAACAGCTAATAGCAAAGCTCTGCGTTGGAGCACAGCAGGACTTCTCTTTGTTTCTCAGCTAAATTATATTTCTGCCCATATAATCATTGCTCTTTTACATAGCATATTATTAACTACTCAAACTTTTTCACTGGTCTGATGACAGGATGCTTGGTTTGTTTTCTATTATAAAAACATTTTTTAAATTAATGAATCTGATTAGTAGAACCAAAATCAGCTGCCTCAGGACAAACAAACATTAACGGTCTCCTCCCTTCAGTTCACATTTACCTGCTAACTCAAAAGCAGAGACACACAGGTGCACATTTGCATGATTAATCTGTACCATAACTCCATGGGGACGTGTTGGAAATAACCTGAAACATGCTACATCACCACAATCAGCCATCAATGTGTAAATGCTGTTGACTCTAGCAGCAAACAGCAGTTACAGCTTTGTCTCTTCATCCTCTGATCCTCTGACCTGGGAGGACGTGAACATGTTGGTGTCCGTCCATGTGCTCGGGTAGGTGACCATTCAGCTCCACGAAAAGCCCGACCTGGGCCCTCAACTCCAGCTCCACCTTGGAGGAAACAAAACACACCTGGAAACAGCTGTGATGGAGACACATGACTTCAAAGACAAAGGTCGTTTTAAAATCTGAGGCTGGTGTTTTTGCAACTCAGCAATAACAACGTGACAGCTGTACCCAAGTTCAAACTGGTACTGTCTGAAGACGCTTCAGTTTCATTCACATAGTGCTGAATCTCAGCAGTCGCCTTCAAGTGTAAAAATGAAATAACAGAATCCGCCAGCGATCAAACTGGAGTCTGTTAGATCTGCTCGGTGTTATTCAAACCACTGCAGCGCTCTAATCTCGGTAATACTGTGGTCAGTATTGGTGTAGCTCATGAGGCAGAGCGGGTCATCTACTGATTGGAAGGTTGGTGGTTCGATCCCTGGCTTTCTGCGTGCCAAATATGCTTGGGCAAGATACTGACCCCAAGCTGTATGAATGTTGGTTAGGAAGCACTTCTAGAAAAAAGTGCTTGTATGAATGTGGCGTGTTGTATAAAGCGCTTTGAGTGCTCAGAGTGGACATAATAAGTATATATAAGAACCAGTCCATTTTTTCTCTAACTGTAAAATTGTATTTGTAAACGAGGCCATTAATAGTTAACATTCAGTTCAACAGAGTTCAGACGCTCCTTCAGTGCTGAAGGCAAACCTGTGGTTGTTCTTATTCTCTTAAATCAGTGAAAGATTTACTTTACAAAGGGCTCTTTTTAAATAAAGCAACAACCTGTTTTTCCAGGCTAAATAAAAACCTTCTAAATTAACGAGACGCTTTGTCCTCTCCAGCTTACAGGTCATCTGCTTCCATGTGCGTGTCTGAGAGTTACACCTGGGACTCAGGTACCTGTAATGTGAGGCCTTCGTTTGCAGAGGAGCTGCAGCATCCAGAGTGGTACACAGTGAGGAGGTAACACTACGAGATAATCGACCTCTGTGGGAGGAGCTGCTCTGCACTGTGTTTGCATACAGTAATGAAGAGAGTAGCAGTGGAGAATGAAAGTAATCTCCTGTAATCAAATGTATCCCCACTGCTGTGTAATCCATTACTGTAAACTGAAATGTTGTCAAGAAATGATCAGCTGAGACTGTTTTTCAGGAAACACTATTAAATGTTCAGTTTCTGTATGTCTGGAGAAGACAGAGCCCACTATCACTCCTGTCACACTCCACCACCTGACAGGTGGGAAACACAGTCCCACCTGTCACACCATGTGACCTGCTCTCACATACCGCTAACATTTGTTTACCTGTATCTTATATATTTTAAGATATTTTAAGATCATATAAAGATGCATAAAAATGTGTAACATTATGTATTTTATACTGATCTTATTTAATGAATCATTTCAATGTAAGCAGCTATCTCCTGGAAGTTTTCAGTCTTTTGAATATGTGGCTTTACAGCTGAAGGCCCCATCCAAAGTTGCGTTTCTTAATGTTTACAGGCCTCCCAAATACTGCACAGACTTTTTTAATGACCTCAGTGAACTGCTGTCTGTGATCTGTGTTGATTTTGACTGTGTAATTATTGCTGGGGATTTTAACATTCATGTGGACAACCCTCAGGACAAAGGGACTAAAGACCTGAGTAACACTCTGGGCAACTTTGGGCTGACTCAGCATGTAACAGAGGCCACACATAATAGAGGACACACTCTTGACCTACTGATCTCCAAAGGCCTGAGCATTTCAAAGGTTACTGTGTCTGATGTGGGCCTGTCTGATCATTACTGTGTTTTCTTTGAAAGTAAAATCTCAGCCCACACAAATATATCAACAACAGTGATCACAAAACGGTGTATAACTGAACACAGTAGTGCAATTTTTAACCAGGTCTTCCCATTAACACCTGACCTGTCCAGAGGGTCAGTCAATGAGCTCGTCAATAGCTTCAATGCTAACATGTTAAATGTAATGGACACTATTGCTCCCATTAAGGTGAAGGTTATCTCTGGAAGGAAAAAGTCTCCATGGAGAAACTCCACACTGGTGAAAAATGAAAAAAGAGAGTGTAGGAAAGCTGAGCGCAGATGGAGAAAAACAAACCTCCAGGTTCATTATGACATTTATAAAGAGAAACTTCACAATTATAATTTACAACTGAGGAGTGCAAGGAGGTCCTACTTCTCTGACATCATCACTAAAAACAGCCATAATGCTCGGGTCTTATTTTCTACAGTTGACAGGCTAACAAACCCTCCTGTGTCAGTGGCAGCTGAACTTCATTCGACCATGGCCTGCAATGACTTTGCCAAATTCTTCACTGAAAAAATCCAAAAAATTAGACAAGCAATTGGTACATCAACAGCAGATCCAGGATATGTACTGTGTCCACCAAAAAACTGTTTAAACACCATGAAACAGTTTCAACCTATTAACAGCAAAGACCTGGAGGACATCTTAGGTCAACTGAACTCCTCCTCCTGCTGTTTAGATGTCCTGCCAACAAGTTTTTTCAAAAAGGTCTCAAAGACTTTAGAGTCAGACCTGTTACAGATCGTCAACTTTTCTTTATTATCAGGTGTGTTTCCAGAATCACTAAAAACTGCTGTAATCAAACCTATACTGAAAAAGGACAATCTTGACAAGACACAAATGAACAACTACAGGCCGATCTCAAATCTCCCGTTTTTAAGTAAGATCATTGAAAAAGCAGTTTCCCAACAGCTCAGTTACTTCTTAAAACAGAATAATTGCTACGATGCCTTCCAGTCAGGTTTTAGACAGAACCACAGCACTGAAACCGCTCTGACCAAAGTGTTTAATGACACATGTCTGAATACAGACAGTGGAAAAATGTCAGTCCTAGTTTTACTGGATCTCAGTGCAGCATTTGATACAGTTGACCACAACATATTACTCAAACGACTGGAGAACTGGACAGGTCTTTCAGGAACTGTACTAAACTGGTTCAAAACATACTTAGAAAACAGGAAATACTTTGTATCAATAGGTAACTTCACATCTGAGCAGACAAGTATCACATGTGGAGTTCCCCAAGGTTCCATCTTGGGACCCCTTCTGTTTAACATTTACATGCTCCCACTGGCACAGATTATAAACAACAACAAAATAAACTATCACAGCTATGCAGATGACACACAAATATATATCACAATGTCACCAGGAGACCGAGGCCCTGTACAGGCTCTTGGTAAATGCATTGAGGAAATCAATGACTGGTTGTGCCACAATTTTCTCCAGCTAAACAAAAACAAAACTGAGGTAATAGTCTTTGGCGCCAAAGAAAAACGATTACAGGTCACCAGAGAACTTCAATCTATACATCTAAAAACCACAAACCAGGCGAGAAATTTGGGTGTAGTGATGGATGCAGACCTAAACTTAGAAAAACACATTAAGGCAATAACAAAGTCAGCTTACTATCACCTCAAGAATATTTCAAGGATAAAAGATCTGATGTCTCAACAGGACCTGGAAAAACTAGTCCATGCATTCATCTTTAGTAGGCTTGACTACTGTAACAGCATCTTTACAGGTCTACCTAAAAAATCAGTCAGACAACTACAGCTCATTCAGAACTCTGCTGCTCGAGTCCTCACTAAGACCAAAAAAGTGGACCACATCAGTCCAGCTCTGAGGTCTTTACACTGGCTGCCTGTCCGTCAGAGGATAGACTTTAAAGTTCTGATGCTGGTCTATAAAGCTCTGAATGGTTTAGGACCAAAATACATCAATGACCTCCTGACCCAGTATGAACCATCCAGATCCCTCAGGTCATCTGGATCCGGTCTTTTATCAGTTCCCAGAGTCAGAACCAGACACGGAGAAGCTGCATTCAGCTTTTATGCTCCTTATATCTGGAACAAACTCCCAGAAAGCCTCAGATCAGCTGAAACACTCAGTTTATTTAAATCCAGGTTGAAGACTCACCTGTTCTCAGCTGCATTTGAATAAAGCACCAAATCCACACTTTAAGCTTAAATTTCAAAACTTACATTTAACTACTGATTTTATCTACTGTTCTGATTTTATCTGTTTTGATTTTATATACTGTTGTTTGTTTGTTTGTTAATTAGTTAGTTAGTTTATTTGCTTGTTTTATTCAATTTTAAATCATGCTTTTTATTTGTTCTTGTTTCTAATGTCTCTGTAAAGCACTTTGAATCACCTTGTTGTTGAATTGTGCTATACAAATAAACTTGCCTTGCCTTGCCTTGATCTTTATTTTTCACTGACAGTGAAATTCTAGTTTTTAATGTCGTACCTGTTTCATGCTGAGTTCTCCTCTCTTCAACGCCTGACGAAAGCCCATCTTCCCATGGAAGAAGCCATGCTGGTTTACGAGCGTGGAGGACTGCTGGAGGCTCGGACACACTGGTATGCCTTCAGACAGGTTGGCATGCAAGCCAATGGGAATGTTGTGTCTGACACAGGAACAGCACAGCTCTGTTAAACCATGCGATGCTACAACAGGCAAACATTTGTCTATGTTCAAAGGCACAGTCACTCTGTTCTTGATTATAAATACATATAACATCTGTATCGAAATACAGCTGTGAAAGAGAAAATCCACTCTCGTTTAAGGTTTTATGAATCAGGACATGAATCCTTCTTTGAAATAGTCTTTTTGTTTTTTCAACGACTGTTTCACATCATCACAGAGGAAACGTACTGCTTCACAACAGCGCTGCTTTAGTTCATCGAGGTTTGTGGGCGTATGTTTATGCACAGCTCTCTCAAGGTCCTGTCACAGTTGGGTCCAGAGTCAGCCACTGTAACACCTTGGTTCATTTTTTTGTAGATATTCTGTTTTTGATTTGATGGTGTACATGGAAAGAGTAATTGTATGATACAGTGTCAGCCAGGCTTTATTCAGGGACAGATTCAATTCAATTCAATTTTATTTATATAGCACCAAATCACAACAAAAGTCGCCTCAAGGCGCTTCATAGATACAGAGAAAAACCCAACAATCATATGACCCCCTATGAGCAGCACTTTGGCGACAGTGGGAAGGAAAAACTCCCTTTTAACAGGAAGAAACCTCCAGCAGAACCAGGCTCAGGGAGGGGCGGGGCCATCTGCTGTGATTGGTTGGGGTGAGAGAAGGATGGCCTCACAGTAAGCTTTATAATACTGTGGTACACAGAGGAGTTCATGGTCAACTAGCAGTGAGATACCCGGGTCCTATGGCTGCAAAACAAGCTGTAATCATCCCCCAGACTGTCCCACCAATCGCCCTTGGTCTGGAGCACCATGCAGGATCGTACCTCACAGAGTGATGATAGTCATGAAAAAGGTGGTGGATCAGTCCAAAAACATGTAGCAGGAGCTGGTTAATGATCTGACGGCAGTTCGGACCACAGTCACCAACAACACCACGGGTAACGTACTACATTATAATTGTTTGTCCCCCTGCTCAGGAAGACACATTTATAGGCTTGTCTGAAGTTTGCCACTGAACATCTAAATGATTCAGAGAAGAAACTGCTGTGGTCAGAAACTAAAATCAACTCAACCTCAGAATTGCTGAGGTTCACCTAAAGAACACTATTCCCATAGTTCCCAGTGGCCTTTTACTTTGCTCTTGTGCGATGACCTGATCACGGTGCAGCTCCACTGTTACATGTGAGATCAACTGTCATTGTCAATCAATATCCTCATCCACACAACTAATGCCCCCAGCTGAACCAGGGTGTGGTGAACCAGGATCTACGTGCAGCCTGAGTCCACCATTGCATGCCATGCATACCCCCTTGGCACCTTACTGGTACGCTGCATGTCTCACGCAGACCAATGAGAAGTGTTACAGGGCTGGAGATACCAAACACCTGTCCCACATCCATGCACGGTCACTGTCTGTGGAAGTGTCCCTGTCCTCAACAGCCATCGGCTATTGAGGTGTAGTGTCTGTGGCCTCTGGGACCTGAGCAGAAATAGAGGGAGAAGGGTGTTGGGTCCCAGAGCCGCTTACTTGTTCCATCAGTTGTGTCCGCTCCACCGAATCTTGGCCATTACAACGGGTGGTCCAACATCAGTGTCACTGTAATGTCGAGGCTGATCAGTCGGTGGCAACAGACCAACTCCGCTGTGCCCGCCTGAGGCCACTCCATCACTATGAGCTCTGCCAGCCAAGCCTCCCCTTTCCTGGGACCAGGTTGTAGCTTTTGGTTTGCATATTATGCAAGGCCCTTTCCATACGCCAAGCTGCAGGCAGCTGATCTCCATCATGGAGATCAGCTGTTCTGGTCAACCACACCCCTCGCCTGTAGCTGAGCCACGAGCCACACCCCACCACTTTAACTTGAGTAGGTACTGAAAAAGAGTTGTTTATTAACCAAGATAAGGATTCTGCAATCATTCCCTTTAGTTATTTAGTTCTTTGCTTTTCTACTGTACTCAAAGGACTTTACACAACTTGCCTCATCCACCCACTCAGACAAGCACTTCTATTTTTTATGTAAGTGCTTACTAAGTAAAGTGCTCTGACTGCTCAGAGTAGAAAAGTGCTATATCAGAACCAGTCCATTTACTAACCAACATTCACACACACATGCAGCAATGGATTCGTCAGAGAGCAACTTGGGGTTAGTATCTTGCTTTGGGATATTTGACATGGACACTAGAGCAGCCGGAGATCAAACCACCAACCTTCTAATTAGAAGATGACCTGACCGAGGTGCTTCCTTCTTTTAAAGACTATACCAGATTCTAAATTTGGCTCATCCTAAAGTTATCTTATTTTTCTTATTATCTTATTTTCTTTCTATATTGTCTTATTGGAATATCATTCGAACTGTAGAAGTGTAGTCGGATGATAACACACAGAGGAAAGGTTCAGAACTGAGGGGATCAAACTACCAGAAGGCAACATTGCAGACCCGGAGAACAGCTACAAGTTCCTATGAATGCCAAAGGGAAATGGGAACCACAAACAGGCCGCTAAGAAACTTGCAACCGCCAAACACCTGGAAAAGTCAGGCAAGGCCAGAGGAGTCAGCTGAACGGTAAGAACAAGATCCGGGCTATCAACACCTATATCCTGCCGCTAATCAGGTACCCCGCTGGGATGATAAGCTGGCCAAAGGAGGAGATAGAAGCCACTGACATCAAGCAAGAAGAAGAACCATTATGGAAGGACAGGCCCAGGATGACATCCAGAACTCCTACCAGTGGCTGGACAAAGCTGGACTGAAAGACAGCACAGAGGCACTAATCATGGCAGCACAAGAACAAGCTCTCAGTACAAGATCCATATAGGCTGGGGTCTATCACACCAGGCAAGACCCCAGGTGCAGGCTGTGTAAAGATGCCCCAGAGACAATCCAGCACATAACAGCAGGGTGCAAGATGCTAGCAGGCAGGACATACATGGAACGCCATAACCAAGTGGCCGGCATAGTGTACAGGAACATCTGTGGGAGTACGGCCTGGAGGTCCCGAGGTCAAAATGGGAGACGCCCCCAAGGGTGGTGGAGAATGACCGAGCTAAGATCCTGTGGGACTTCCAGATACAGACGGACAAAATGGTGGTGGCTAACCAACCGGACATAGTGGTGGTAGACAAACAGAAGAAGACGGCCGTAGTGATCGATGTAGCGGTTCCCAATGACAGCAATATCAGGAAGAAGGAACACGAGAAGCTGGAGAAATACCAAGGGCTCAGAGAAGAGCTCGAGAGGATGTGGAGGGTGAAGGTAACGGTGGTCCCCGTGGTAATCGGAGCACTAGGTGCGGTGACTCCCAAGCTAGGCGAGTGGCTCCAGCAGATCCCGGGAACAACATCTAAGATCAGCGTTAATCTCGTTAAAATGACGTTAACGCCATAACCGCATTAACGGGGCAAATCTCCGTTAGCGAGTTAACACGGATCGCCCCGTGCAGGGGCTGCATGGCGCTAACACGTTAGCGTGCTTAGCTTGTTAACGGTTATGGCGTTAACGTCATTTTAACAAGATTAATGCTGACGGCACAACTTTTTAAACCTCTTGAATTAAAGATAAGATAACCTTTATTAGTCCCACACGTGGGAAATTTGTTTTGTCACAGCAGGAAGTGGACAGTGCAAAAGTTATGAGGCAAAAATTAGAATACAATAAGAATAAATACAGTACACAACTGTACAGAATAGAATAAAATAAAATACTATATACAGTAGAATACAATAAAATAAATATACAATAAGATAAAAATAGAATACAAATACAAATACTATATACAACTGAGTAAAAATACAACGATGACAGAAAGGATTATTGCACTTAGTATTATTGCATATGTATGGATGTGTGTGCTTGATCAGTTAAAGTCTTTATTATGGAGTCTGACAGCAGTGGGGAGGAAAGACCTGCGAAATCTCTCCGTCCCACACCGTGGGTGCCGCAGTCTCCCACTGAAGGAGCTGCTCAGTGCTGTCACAGTCTGCTGCATGGGGTGGGAGATGTTGTCCATCAGGGATGACAGCTTAGCCGCCGTTCTCCTGTCACTCACCACCTCCACTGGGTCCAGAGGGCATCCTAGAACAGAGCTGGCCCTTCGGATCACCCTGTTCAGTCTCTTCCTGTCCCCAGCAGAGATGCTGCCGCCCCAGCAGACCACGCCATAAAAGAAAGCAGAAGCCACAACAGAGTCATAGAAGGTCTTCAGGAGTGGGCCCTCCACTCCAAACGACCTGAGTCTCCGCAGCAGGTACAGCCTGCTCTGCCCTTTCCTGTAGAGGGCGTCTGAGTTATGAGCCCAGTCCAGTCTATTGTTCAGATGAACACCAAGGTACCTGTAGCTGTCCACAGCCTCAATGTCCATACCTTGGATGTTCAGTGGTTGCAGTGGAGAATGCTTGTGCCTGCGGAAGTCTACCACCAGCTCCTTGGTTTCACTGGCGTTGATCTGGAGGTAGTTCAGCTGGCACCAGTCCACAAAGTCTTGGGTCAGACCTCTGTACTCCTTGTCGTCCCCATCAGTGATGAGGCCGACTATTGCAGAGTCATCAGAGAACTTCTGCAGGAAGCACTGGGTGGAATTGTGGGAGAAGTCTGCAGTGTAGATGGTGAAGAGGAACGGAGCCAGAACCGTTCCCTGTGGGGCCCCCGTACTGCAGACGACCCTGTCCGACACACAGCCCTGAGTCCTCACATACTGTGGTCGGTCGGTGAGGTAGTCCAGGATCCAGGTAGTGAGGTGATGGTCCACTCCAGAGTTCTCCAGCTTGTCCTTTAGAACCGAGGGAAGAATGGTGTTGAAGGCACTGGAGAAATCAAAGAACATGATTCTCACAGTGCTTCCAGCGGTCTCCAGGTGAGCGAGGGAACGATGTAGGAGGTGAATGACGGCATCATCCGCTCCAATGCCAGGCTGGTAGGCAAACTGAAGTGGGTCCAGTGATGAGCTTATTAGGCGCCGAAGCTGAGCCAGGACCAACCGCTCCAGGGTCTTCATCAGGTGGGATGTCAGAGCCACCGGCCTGTAGCTGTTGAGGTCCTTGGGGCGTGAAGTCTTTGGCACTGGTACAACACAGGAGGTTTTCCAGAGCTGTGGGACTCTTCCCAACCTCAGGCTCAGGTTGAAGAGGTGCTCCATCACCCCACACAGTTGGTCCGCGCAGGACCTGACGACCCTCGAGCTGATGCCATCTGGACCCGCTGCCTTCTTGCCATTAATCCTCCTCAGTTCCCTCCTAACCTGGGTGGTTGAGAGAGACAGGCTGGAGCCTTGTGTTGAGTGTGTATTGGATGCTGTTGTTGGGGGTGGGGGGGAGTGAGCAGGGTGAGTAGAGGACGTGTGAAGTGTCAGAAGTGGAGCAGCAGCAGTGGGGGTGGGTGAGTCTGCAGCCGATGTTGCAGACTGCCTCATGGCTGAGTCAAATCTGTTGAAGAAATGATTCAGTTCATTTGCCCACCTCACATCCCTCCCAGGCAGAGAGTTCTGCTGTTTGTGGCCCGAGATGGTTCTGAGGCCTCTCCAGACTTCACCAACGTTGTTTTGTTGAAGCTGGTTCTCCATCTTCTGCCTGTAGCTCTCCTTCCCATTCCTTATCAGTCCCCTCAGCTCTCTCTGCACCCTTTTCAACTCCTCTTTGTCTTTGGATTTGAAGGCCCTCCTCTTCTGCTTGAGGACGGTTTTAATTTCTGGGGTAATCCAAGGTTTGTTGTTGGAGAAACACCGTACAGTCCTGGTAGGTACAGTGTTATCCACACAGAAGTTTATATAGTCAGTAATGCATGTAGTAAGGCTGTCGATGTCCTCACCGTGGTCATCACAAATCACCTCCCACACAGTCGACTCAAAACAATCCTTAAGAGCCTCCTCGCTCTCCTCTGACCATCTCTGTACTGTGCGGGTGGCTCCCTGCGCACTAAGGGCTCATACACAGGGACAAGGTGCACCAGGTTGTGATCAGATTTGCCCAGTGGAGGGAGAGGTGATGAACTGTATGCCTCTTCTGCATTGGCATACAGTAAGTCCAGTGTTTTATTGACTCTGGTTGGGCAGGTCACATACTGGGTGAAGGTGGGCAGTGTGGAGTCCAGTGAGGCATGATTGAAGTCCCCTGATATTATGAGAAGGGCTCTCGGTGATTGTGTTTGCAGTCTGCTGACCACAGAGTGGAGAGAGTCACAGGCTGCATCCGCGTTGGCCGAGGGGGGGACATACGCTGTTATCGCGATAACATGCGAGAACTCCCGGGGCAGGTAGTACGGACGCATGCTAACGGCTAACAGCTCAATGTCTCTGCTGCAGAGTTGCTCTTTTACAGTGATGTGCCCAGGGTTACACCATCTGTCGTTCACAAAAACTGCCAGTCCCCCTCCTTTCCTCTTACCGCTGTCTCTGGTCCTGTCCGCTCGCAGCAGCTGGAATCCCGGTAGTGTCACGCTTGTGTCCGGAGTTAGCGATGTTAGCCACGACTCCGTTAGCATCATGATGCTACATTGCCGGTACTCCCTCTGTGACCAGGTTAGCGACGTGAGCTCATCCATCTTATTGGGCAAAGATCTTACGTTTCCAATAATTACAGAAGGAAGAGATGGTCGATAACGTCTCTAAAGCTGAAAGTCTTACTTCACTGTTTGCTTTGAAATTCACTGTGGTCATGTAAAGAGGAAGGAAAAAAAGTATGGCTCTAACTCTACTTTATTTATCCCTGAAACTGGGAAAATATTGTGTTACAGCACCCGAAACATTAAACACAATCCATAACAAAATAGCTTACATGTAGCCGAAGCACTAATAATATAAAAGTGGCAAAACAAAACACTTAAATAAAGCAGTAAAAATATAAATAAATATATAAAAAGCATGAGAAAAGCTAAAGAGAAAAGACAAAAAAAAGCCCAAAAAGTTAAAATAGGTGGTAAAGAATTTCTTTATGTGTCTTTCTGGCAGCAGAGCTTAAAGAGATATATGAGAGAGAGCCGGTGCAGTGTGTAGTGCAAAGGAAAATGAAAGAAAAAAAATAATACCAGAGTTACAAAACGAAAAGACGTGGAAAACAAAGCAAGTCTTCAGAAACTGCCAGGACTAGCAGGAAAAAGTGAAAGATTTCTGGTCTCCTAGACATTACATTATGTACTGTAAATGGTATTTTTGCAGTGTGTTAGATTTTACATATACAGTGTAAGGCTACGCTACCTTTTAGCCAGATCTGCCGCCTGTTTTGCAGCCGAGCCATTAACCAGCAACGAGACATTGGAGATGCCTCCAGCCTGGAAGCAATCCACAATCCCCTGGTTCCTCCTGGGACAGTAGCCAAAATCATCTCCTGTCACCACCAGCATCATTCTGGGCTGTGGCATTATTGCTGGTCTCTGTTGGCGACACACAGGGGACAGATTAACATTCATCATTATGGTGTCCATGGCTAATAATGACCAGGTTGTCCATTATCAGTGAACATGGACCCTGGATCCTCCGACTGTTCCACGTCACACGGTTTATTGATAAGAAAGACATTTGTGGTTTTCAACAGTGCCTTTCATTGCTGCTATAGAACATGAAAGAGCAGTACGTCAGCAAACAGAAGCACATATCTGTCAATACACCAGCCACGTTTCTAAACTAGATGATGGTCTGATTTAAGTTTCTGTGCACATTTTAAGATTGCTCTACATCGCCAGCTGGACTATTAAAAACACATAAAACTGCAAAGTTAGTCTATATTAGCCCTTTGTGGTGATATACTTGCCCGATGCAGCTGCCCGCTCATAATCAATGAAGTGCTGGGAAATCTTTGCTGAGTTACTGCGCTCTGTCTCTCGGTGCCTCTGGAGCTTCAGTTTGGGCTGCATTCTAATATGAACAGCTTCAGTCCGTGCAGGTAAGTACAGAGCATGATGAGCCAGACGAGCTGCTGCTTTTTACAGTGTAAAATTATCTGATCTACCTGGGCAAACACAGGAGCCACCTAGAAACCAAACAGTAACACCTTAACAAACATCTAAGTTGTGTTTACTATTTAGATCAGGTTTGAAAAAACACCCACAACACTCCTGTTAATCTTAGCCCCCATGTCTGTTAACCCAACTATATTCTACAGGTTCATGTTTACCATTATTCCTGAGTTACAAGCAGAGTCTGCACAGGTAGGTCATAAGTTTCTTTTTAAATGGTAACAGTAGTGTCCACAGATCTTTGGTCCAACAGAAGAAGTTGGGGGCCACAGCCTCCAAAGGGCAGTCTCATTCTGTCTTCTGGATCGTGGTACAGCCAGCAATGATCAGCAGACCTCAGAGATCTACCTGGCACATACGGATGTAGCAGCTCACTGATCATGGAGGCATCTGATCATGGAGGGGTCTCAATATGATCAGCACACTTTTAAACTGAGCCCCAAACTTTATGAGGAGGCAGGAAGACATAATCTGTCCACTTTAAGGGGACCCAGTGATAAGCCTGACAGCAGAGTACTGAAACACTGGTAAGTGATCCAGAGAGGACCTGCTCAGGCAAATGAACTACAATAATCAAGATGTAATGAAATAAAGGTATGTATAACCACTTTGATTTCACTTTGAGACACAGTGTATTTACGTTTGTAAAAGAAAACCAACATGTTTTTCCAAACTGAAGCCTGATAAAAGGTGACGCCCAGATTTCTCACAGTGGGGAAAACTAAAGTTTAAAGATGAAGATGAAAGGGGCACAGAGTTATTCAGGATGAATGCAAGTGTGAACATGAACTAAATTAGCAGAAGCAACTAAAAAGCTCCTGTGAAAGAGAGAAAGAAACTCCCTCAAGTGCTGATCCAGACATTCAAACACAAGCTCTAAATGTCTAAGATACCATTAGATTTAAAGATGGAGCTGCCAGGGACGGAAAGACCACAGGGAAGCTTTATACATACAGTGAAAGAAGACACGCAGGGGTTGGTGTGACAGACGAATATGCTAGAGATGGGGTTAGATGATAGCAACTGATCTATGGCGTTATTTTTGTGCCACTATTCTGAACGCACGTAAAAAAAGTTTGCAGGTGCAAGTGTTGTATTTTGAGGAGAAATTTATTTTGAGCGAAGAAAAGCTAAATTTGAGTGAACAAAATTCATTCCTGCGTGTAAAACATGTATTTCAGTGTTTGCTGTTATCCACACACACACACACACACACACACACACACACACACACACACACACACACACACACACACACACACACACACACACACACACACACCAGCCCCTCTCGCTCAGTTTTTGCATTTCACAATGTGTCGCTCGCGCTCTCAACATTTCTGCCTTTCGACTCTTTCTCTACACCGTTATATTTGTGCCACAAAACCAGCCAATCACAGACTTGGATGCAAAAAAATCTGATTGGCTGTTTTGGTCTCCAATCAGCTCGAAATGACGAAATGCAATATCCCAGAATCCATTTGGTCCAAAGCTCAAACACGGCCAGATTCTTACTCTGGATGGCATTACCTTGGCCTCCAGTAACGCTGTGAGGAACCTTGGAGTCATGTTTGACCAGGACATGTCCTTCAATGCACATATTAAACAAATATGTAAGACTGCTTTCTTCCATTTGTGCAACATCTCTAAAGTTAGAAATATCCTGTCTCAGAGTGACGCTGAAAAACTAGTTCATGCATTTATTACTTCCAGGCTGGACGACTGTAATTCATTATTATCAGGAAGTCCTAAAAACTCCCTGAAAAGCCTTCAGCTAATCCAAAATGCTGCAGCAAGAGTCCTGACAGGGACTAGAAAGAGAGAGCAGATTTCTCCTGTTTTGGCTTCCTGTTAAATCCAGAATTCAAAATCCTGCTCCTCACATACAAGGTCTTAAATAATCAGGCCCCATCTTATCTTAATGACCTTGTAGTACCATATCACCCTATTAGAGCACTTCGCTCTCGCTCTGCAGGCCTACTTGTTGTTCCTAGAGTATTTAAAAGTAGAATGGGAGGCAGAGCCTTCAGTTTTCAGGCCCCTCTTCTGTGGAACCAGCTTCCAGTTTGGATTCAGGAGACAGACACTATCTCTACTTTCAAGATTAGGCTTCAAACTTTCCTTTTTGCTAAAGCATATAGTTAGGGCTGGACCAGGTGACCCTGAATCCTCCCTTAGTTATGCTGCAATAGACGTAGGCTGCCGGGGATTCCCATGATGCATTGAGTTTTTCTTCTTCAGTCACTATGTGTTAACAGACCTCTCTGCACTGAATCATATCTGTTATTAATCTCCGTCTCTCTTCCACAGCGTGTCTTTATCCTGAATCACAACTGAATTGAATCACAATAATCAACAGCAGCTTTACTGCTACTCAAGACTTTAACTTTAATAACAGATTTGTCACATTGGTAGACCATAATTTAATGATTGCCTTCCTGTATTATAGCAATTATATATTGTTAGCTATATTGTAGATGTTTGATTTCAGTATCTACAACTACAGTGAATACAATGGTATTTATGTTAGTCCCAGCTTGCATGATGGGGGGTTGTATTAAACCACAATGAAAGTTTTTGTCAAAGTGTTTTTTTCCAACACTTTCACATTCTAATTTTATTCTTTTTCTGTATAACACACAAATTATTTTTAAATTAATCATAAATTACATATTTATTCATTTATTTTCTTATGTTGTAAATTTGCACTGCACAGTCTCTTATTTCTTTTTTGTGTGTTATATTCTGGACTTTCGTGTGACCCTGCATGCTCCATCGGTCTGTCTTTGCTGCTGGAACACATGAATCTCCCCAATGAGGAACAACAAAGGATATTTCTGTTCTACTCTATTTCTATTTGTAAATAATATCTGAATTATTTAAAACAAAAAAAAACTCCCTCAGTGGGTAAATATCGTCAGCTCCCTGACACACACAGACTGATTGCTGATTTTCACAAAGTGGGAAATGGATATACGAAGTCATCACAACTTTTCCAAGTGCCAAAAACTGGAGCGAGAAGGATCATCAAGAAATTCAAAGAGAGCTGAAAGTACTGAACAAACTACTGAGAGATGGGTTTAAAGACCCCAGCAGACAGTAGTGAATGACTTCGCCAAGTTGGGAATTGTAGTCTCAAAGAAGAAAATCACAAGAACCTTAAACAGGAACAGACTGACAAACTGGGAATCTCATCAAGATGGAAGGAATCAAAATATGTCACAGAAAACCTCAAGTCAGCAGCAAAACTACGTCAAGGTCATTGCTTTGTCTTCCAACATGACAACAGCCCAAAACATATGACACTCCTGATGAAGAACTTCCTCTACAGGTCCAAAGTGAACATTACTGTCTGGGCTCCACAAAGCCCTCCTACTGAAGATCTATGGGGTGAACTGAAGAGCAAGGTCCATGCCAGAGAAGCTTGAGAGATTTACCAAAGAAGAATGGGCTGAGCTAATCATTTATTTCCATGGTAGTTAGCTGCACATACCTGATTGTCGTCTACTTCAACAACGGCAGTAAAAAAGAACCAGCTGCGCCATCGAGTATCCGCCAGACAGTCAGCCTCTGAATAGGCCAAACTTTGCTCTGTAGTGACTACTTTGTGTTGTTGTTTTTGTGTGTCGGCTGGAGAGAGTTTACAAATGAGAAGCAAAAAAGAGCCGTCTGATATTCAAAATATATTCAAAGGTGAGAACAGGCTTTTCCCTGCAGCACGGTATGTAATAAAGACTCACTAAGAGAATAGTGGCATTTACCAGAAGTACAAATACTTCATTAATGTACTTAAGTAGAAATTTCAGAATCAGTTATTTATTCTCAATAATCCCGAGTAAACCATCACCAAACTGGTTTAGATCTCTGGAATCGTCCATTTCTAAATTGCTTTGAAAGATAAACCTGTGTATTATCTTAAAAATGCTTCAAAGGACCAAGGATGAAGCTCCTGAACGGGTCCGGGACAGGCTTGCGGACCAGGTGTTCTGGCTGGGCCTGGGAGTTTGGGTTCTGGGTCATGGCTGGGGTTAGGGCTGCTCGATTATGGCAAAAATGATAATCACGATTATTTTCACTGAAATTGAGATCACGATTATTTGACGATATTTATTTAACCCTTTAAGACCTACTATAGAACCAAGTCCACCAGAGCTTATATTTTTTTTTTTACATGCTGTAGTGCCATTTGTGGGAGCATTTCAAGTTGCTATACATCAATACAACTGTTATAGCCCATATTTTAATAATATGTATGCATTAAGTCCATAGTAATTACATAAATTGCAAAAAAGTGCAATAAACTACAAAAAATATTGAAAATCGCTTTTGTTTTGTTTACATATATTTCTACTTGGAGAAATTTAAGAGGCTTATCCCTCAAAACTTTAAATACAATAAAGTTGCAAAAAATAGTTTACAACAACAGGAAATTTATTTTGAGTGTCTTCATAGTTTTATTTTGGAGATACAGCAATTTTTATATACTGCAGGAAAAACAAAAAACAATCCTATGATGCAAATTTGCAAAGAAAACAGCATGTGCATCATTTCACTGTGGGAAGTGTTACGAACAGCTGATAGGATCGGCAAAGCGTGTTTCTGGAATATTATGTTTTTGTTCCTGCAAGCGCTTTTTATGCAGTTTTTGCAAAGCTTTATGTGGAACGAAACCGTGACCGAGGACAAGCTGATGGCATCAGATGTAAGTACAACTCCTCCGGTTTCATATGCAAAACAAATTATTGCGCTAGCTTACACGGTTCAGGTTCTACAGGGATTTAAAAATAGTTACGCAAAACGGAGCGTGCTGCTCTGACCGGCTTTAAAGGGTTAACAATGACTTTAAAAAATAATATAAAATAGTGTGCAACACCACTGAAGTTTGTTTTTTTAAACTCTCTTTTCAACCAACGGCAGTCACTCTCCAAATAACTTCTGCTTAGCTTTCCGAGCTTCCCTCGGGTCCTCTTAATCAGCGGTCTCCAACCTTTTTTGCGCCACGGACCGGTTTATGCCCGACAATATTTTCACGGACCGGCCTTTAAGGTGTCGCGGATAAATGAGGGAGGGGCTAATAATCGGCTCAGTCATTTTTAATGATCGTTGAAAGCCCAGATCGTAATCGTGATTAAAATTCGATTAATTGAGCAGCCCTAGCTGGGGTGTCACCAGG
The DNA here is from genome assembly GCF_057381915.1 of Diplotaxodon limnothrissa. Classification (NCBI taxonomy): domain Eukaryota; kingdom Metazoa; phylum Chordata; class Actinopteri; order Cichliformes; family Cichlidae; genus Diplotaxodon; species Diplotaxodon limnothrissa. The sequence goes on along the minus strand of NC_140607.1, from coordinate 1,511,359 downwards.
GTTGTGGGTTGGTGCATGCAGGCCCCCGTGCATGGGGGTTTGGCCCTGGCAGACTTCAGCAAATCAGTGGAAGTGGGGGCCTCTTTAGCTAACGGGTAGGTTGGGACCATTTTTTGCAGGTGGTCTCTGCTCTTCGGGAGTCCACTCTGTGGGTGGGGGGGTCTAGCAGAGGTGGAGGATGGGTGAACCTGGGTGTCCATTGACTGAATGTTGGGGTGGGTGTAGTTTTTCCCCTGTAGTGGAGTCGGGTGGGCCACCCCGAGCTCTCTGGGGCTCAGTGGTGCTACTGCCCCAGTGTGGATGGGCCTGGGGGTCAGCGGGGGAACTGGCTTCAGGTAGGAGGTATTCCTCCTCTGTCCCCTCCTGGCTGCCTGAGCCTCAAATTTATTCCACACCACAGACACTCGCATGACGGTCATGACAAATGCATATAGGGCCTTGTGGGTGAGTACACTGAACTGTGTCCAGAGGATGGTCTGTTTATTCAGCCTCACCTCTCGTGCCAGTGCCCACTTCTCAATTTTAAATCGCACTTAGACACTGAGGGTTCTTGGGAGGGAGCTGTCCCCACAGAGGCTTGTTGGTGCCATGCCCCTCTGCCGTTTTAAATAAGCTTTAAAACAGCATGCAAAAACATCACAAATGAGTGGGCGGAGTGAGGTATCAGGTCTTCTCACACCCCTGTTCCCTGTTCTCCATCTGGGGCAGCGGACAAGGAGGAATAGCTGGCCATCTGGTCAAGATGGTGGGCTTCCCTGCTGCTGTGGGACCGGGACGGTTTGCTTGTCTCCACCCCGGGGTACAGGGGACCATGGTGGACACCAGAGGTGAAGGGAGCCACCAGGTGGAAGAAGGAGTCCTATTGGGCTTTTTAGCCTGTGGGACTTTGGAGGCAGCTGATAGGTACCGACAGGCCAAGTGGAACGCAGCTCGGGCAGTGGGTGAAGCAAAACCTCGGGTGCGGGGGGAGTTTGGAGAGGCCATGGAAAAAGACTTTCGGATTGCCTTGAAGAGATTCTGGCAAACCGTCAGACGACTCAGGAGGGGAGAGCGGTGCTCTACCTGCACTGTGTATAGTGCGGGTGGAGCACTGCTGACTTTGACTGAGAACACTGTCAGGCGGTGGAAGGAATAAACAAAATACTCCTTAATCCCACTGTCTTCCATGACAAAAGCAAAGTCCGGGGACGGCTCGTCTATCCCCGGGGGTGAGGTCACTGAGGCAGTTAAGGAACTGCTTGGTGGTAGGCCCCCTGGGGTGGAAGAGGTTTACCCAGAGTTCCTGAAGGCTCTGGATGTTGTAGGGCTGTGTGGTTGACACGCCTCTACAATGTTGTTTGATCAGTGATGGGGGGGTGGTTTCCATCTTTAATAAGGGGGACTGGAGGGTGTGTTCCAACTATAGGAGGATCACACTCCTCAGCCTCCCTGGAAATGCCAGGGAGCTGGAAAGGAGAGTCCATCCGTTAGTCGAACCTTGAATACAAGAGGAATAATGCGGTTTTTGTCCTGGTCGCAGAACACTGGACCAGCTCTTCACCCTCTCGTGGATACTTGAGGGTGCGTGGGAATTTGCCCAACCAGTCTACATGTGTTTTGGGCAACCGTGGCTCAGGGGGTTGGGAATCGCATCTGTAACCGGAAGGTCGCCGGTTCGATCCCAGGGCTCTCTGTCCTGGTCGTTGTGTCCCTGGGCAAGACACTTTACCCTACTTGCCTACTGGTGTTGGCCAGAGGGGCCGATGGTGCGATATGGCAGCCTCGCTTCTGTCAGTCTGCCCCAGGGCAGCTGTGGCTACAACTGTAGCTGCCTCCACCAGTGTGTGAATGTGAGAGTGAATGAATAGTGGCATTGTAAAGCGCTTTGGGTGCCTTGAAAAGCGCTATATAAATCCAATCCATTATTATTATTATTATGGCCCTGGAACTTACTGATTCTTTACATTGATGCTATGGTTATTTTTCTTTCTTGTACTGAGACAGTGATTGTAATTCTCTGACACTGGGCCTTTGTTAGGACAGTGAAAAAAATCAGGGCTTAGCCCAGCCCTGAAATCTTTTTTTTTTTTTCCCAAAAAAAGCAACTTTTTAAAAGTTTTTACTATATTTTTGTCATGGTCCCGGTCGGTGAGCCAGTGTTTTGAGTTTTGTACTTCTACGTTTTATTTTATCATGGATTATGACTAGGGCTGAACGATATATCGCATTTGCGATAATATCGCGACATGATCAAGTGCAATTTTCTAACCGCAAAGGCTGCGATTATACTCTGGACATGTCCAAATTCATGGGCTGCTTCCTCCTGAGGCCGCATTTGTAGACCGATTACGTCACAGCGACGTGCCGAAGGCTGTCCAAATTCGTAGACTCCTCCGAATGTAGCCGACAAATGCGTCCTCCTTTTCCCCGAATTTGAAGGATGGGTCGGGTGTGTCCTTCGTGGCCTACCATATCCCAGAATTCATAGCGCGGCCCAGCCAAACTCCAGTTTCCAGCAATGGCGGCCGCTACTAAGTTTTAAAATTACTCATACTAATCTTTCTGGGTCACAAAATAAACTTTTAACATATTTTCAGGCGAGAAAGTAGTTGTGTAAACATCAAATATCTGCTCAGTTTATCAAGATATCCCATATTTGCAAAAGTGCTTCGACGTTTTCAGAGGCGTCTGCTACCCACCAGCTCGACAGCTAGCCGGGAGCTCGAGGGTTACTGATGCGGCCGAGAACGGCACAACTCCCGGCACATCATTTTCAGATCACCGCGGAGTTTCGCTGCTCGGGTTAAACATAATATATAAGTCACTTAGACAACCTAAAAATGTTATTGTTGGGCTTTTTTCAGTGTTTTGTTTGTTCGTGAGTAAATCGGTTTGGCTGAGATTAAAGTTATTAGATTAGATAAAATAAAACTTTATTAATCCCCCGGGTGGGTTCCTCCTTGGTTTTCACACAGCTGACTAAACGTCAAACAGAAAACTTATTAAACATAAGTATGAGACAGTCGAGAATTTACGCCAGTGTCTGGTTATATTTTAGATAGCAAGAAGCAGACGGCCGAGTTTATTAAACTCCACCGAGACAGCGGTGACGCTAATCAGAACTAGACCGTCCAATTTCACGCCTTTAAACTTTAAAGGCGTGTTTGTGTGTGTGTTTATACAATTGCTATTATGTTTGCACTTTATGTGTAATGTTACTGACTGCAGAGATCAGTAAGATGTGTGTATTTTTTATTTATTAGTTTTATTTATTTAATATTATTTTTTAATTGAATGACTGTCTAGTAGTTCACAGATGTTGAAAAACTGAGTGTGGTAAAGCCACTGATTTTGTTTATGTATATTTCTGCAATCTGCACATTGTACTGACTTTCATTTTAATGTTTACACCAGGGTTCCTTGTCAGCACTTTATGCTCAGATGTTTGTAAGCTAAAAATAAACTATTGTGTATGTTCAAATATACTGTTGTGATTGAAGAAGTTAAATAAAAATGTCAGTCATCAATTCATGCATCACCTCATGTCATCATAACAGAGGTCTGTCTTCCAGGAAAGAACAGTTTAAAATTAATGTAATATAGTATTGGCCATACTATAAGATGTATTGCTTGTCTTTGTTTAATAATACAGAAGACAAAGACCTTAAAAAATAATCGCATATCGCATCGCAATCGCAATATTGGGGCAAAAAAAATCGCAATTAGATTATTTTCCATAATCGTTCAGCCCTAATTATGACTGCTTGTGCTTTGGTTTCTGCCCTAAGTATTTCTAGCTCCTTAGTTCTGTAGTACTTCCTGAGTTCTAATTCTTAGGTTTTGTTATTTGGCTTCCCGGTGTTAACTCTGTCCCACACTTCAGGTCTCTGTGTTCTGTCTCCCCAGTCTCTACTAAGTTTACGTGTCTAGAGTTCAGCCGGTGTGTTTCCTGTTTTACTTTGAAGGTCCGTGTCTCATGTCAGTGTTTCTAGTTTTGCTTCCCTTTGGTCTCGTCGTGTCTGATTTCTTCCAGCTGTGCTCTCCTCCTGTGTCTTATTCTCCTCGTTATGCCCCAGTGTATTTAAGCCCTGTGTTTCTCTGTGTCAGTGTCGCGTCCTCCCTCATGCTGTGTGATCCCTGGTGTGGAGTTTTAGGTTTTGGTTTCCCAGTCTAGTTTAGTTCTGTTATTAAAGCAGCGTTTTTCTGAGTTCATTCCTGTGTGTTGCGCGTCCTGCATTTTGGGTCCTCTTCCTGCCTGACCACAGCCGAATCGGGACAATTTTACAGTTAAATAAATATTTAAAAATTCACACACAGAGTGCTACCTAAAGGCTGAAGTAAGATGTGTGTAGCTGCCTGTCACAGAATGATACTATGATTAACTATCAGTGCAGTAAGAGTTCTTCAGCTTTGTTACTATTTTTTATTTTAAGCAGCAGCGTAAAGCTCGATGAAGTAGTTACCGGTACATGCATATTTAAGCTTTACCAGCTCTGGTCTCAACGTATCTGCTTCTATTCTGCCAAAATGGCCATTTTAAACTGTTACCTGTGTTTGGTCTTTTGGGTACTCACCTCTTCCTCACCTTCACCTGGCGTCTCATCAATCTGCTGCACTCTTAATTTCCTCTACTCTCCTCCCTCGCTCCTGTCCTGGTTGTTACAAATAATGCAATCAGGATGTATCAAACAAACTATGTTGCAAATGTTTTGATGTGACGATTAGTATTACTACATTATTACATACTTTATATTTTAAACACAGATTTTAGCATATATTTAACATATCAGATTGAATTAAAAGCAAAAACCTAATGTTTCTGTTTCATAAGACCAAGTCACTAATGAATACCGACTACAGGCTAATATTTATTATACACTACCAGTCAAAGTGTGGACACAGCTTCTGATTTAATGGGTTTTCTTTATTTTCACGACTGTTTACATTGTAGATTCTCACCAAAGGCCTCAAAACTGAATGAATGAACACATGTGGAATTATGTAGTAAACATAAAAGTGTGAAATATCTCAAAACATGTTTGATATTTTAGATTCTTCTAAACATCCACCCTTTGCTTTGATTCCTGCTTTGCTCACTCTTGGCGTTCTCTCTCTGAGCTTCATGAGGTCGTCACCTGAAATGGTTTCCAACAGTCTTGAAGGAGTTCACAGAGACGCTGAGCACTTGTTGGGCCTTTGGCCTTCACTCTGAGCTCCATCTCATCACAAACCATCTCCATTGGGTTTAGGTCAGGTGACTGTGGAGGCCAGATCACCTGGTCAGCACTCCATCACTCTCCTTCTTGGTCAGATAGCTCTTACACAGCCTGGAGGTGTGTTTGGACTCATTGTCCTGTCAAAAATAAAATAAATGATGGTCCAACTAAATGCAAACCAGATGGGATTTCAAATACGGCTGTCAGCTGTGTCCCATCATGACTTCTGCACAACACAACTGATGGTCCCAACCGCATTAAGAAAGCAAGAAATCCCACCAATGACCCCTGACAGGCTCACCTGTGAGGTGAAACCATTTCAGGTGACGACATCATGGAGCTCACTGAGAGAAGGCCGAGGGTTTGCAGCGCTGTCAACAAAGCAAAGGGTGTCTACTTTCAGGAATCTTAAATATAAGACTTATTTAGAGTTATTTTTGATTTTTCTTTGATACGTAATTCCATATATCTGGCTTCATATACTTGATGTCTTCAGTTTGTGTCTACGATGTTGAAAGTAGTAAAAATAAAGAAAAACCATTAAATGAGTAGGTGTGTCCAAACTTTTGACTGGTAGGTACATCAGCCAGCATTTCATTCCCATTTAATCCCACTGGATTCTGTGGCCTTTCCATCTAATGACATCTGTCTTTCCAGCAACATCACGTCCTATTTAGGTAACACGTTTTTTTTCATGTAATTCTGCATTCAGTATTCAGATTTAATGATTAGACTGTATTGTGTCTTCAAATGGTAAACGGACTGAAAGAGGAAAAGCAGAGCTATAGTCAAGGTCGGCGTGGGTCAGTGGGGCTTTAGGCACAGCTGCACATGTTCATACATTTTGGTTGCTGTACTTCAGCATCTACAAAAAAATGAGTGAGCATATAGGCAGAGATGTTTTTTTTAATTGGCATGCAATTTTAAATCCAACGTTTCTATCGGCTCTATAAACACAGCAATAGGGATGGGTATTGATAAGATTTTAACGATTCCGATTCCATTTTCGATTCTGTTTAACGATTCGATTCTTTATCGATTCTCTTATCGATTCTTTTCTTTCTTTTTTTTTTAAAAAAGGAGAACACTAAGGTCGATTAGCTCAGAGCTTTGTTTTATATCTTCTCTTTGAACAAGATAGAAATTTAGGAGTAACATGGCCTTACAAACCCAACAGTGAGATCTTGAGAGATCCAGCCTACGGCTCTTCAATGGGGTGTCACAGGGTCCCCAGGAAAAAAAATTGTAAATGTAAAATAATAAAATAAATATTCTTGTGAGACATATCACATATTGACGGGGTCGGGTTATGTTAAAAAGTATAAATTGTTATACTTTGTTCATTGGTTCAAAGGTACCCCACACTTCTTTTTTTGTTTGCTTGTTTGTTCTGGTGTATTTTTCATTTGAACTGTTACTCTGCCAGAGTACTCATATTTACAAGATGGCATTGAACGCCCCATTGGTGTATCAGGAAAACTATTTTGTACGTATGTTCCTTGAAGGGGATTGAAGTCGTTCTTTTTTCCACCGCAGCGAAGGGCTAGGAGTAGGAGAGGAGCTGCTGTATGTTTTTGTTATCGAATCGATCTGATTGTGAAATAAAGCATATGCAGTGAGAAAGCAACTCCAGGAGTCATCCCTGCCTTAAAGCTGCAACATTCTTCTGTAGCAATAACAAAGTATAACATAAATTGTTCTGTGGCAATTACACAAGAATATCCAGTAATGTCCCTGCCTACAATTAAACACATTCACTTACCAGAAATCGGGGGCATCTGCTGTGGCAAATGGGTGCAAGCCTTTGACCACAAACTTAGACACTGCTCTGTGACATTAGTCTATCCTGGCCTGAAAGGAGACGCTACCGGTAGACTGCAGCGAGAACTACCAGCATCTGAGCCAGACTCTGTCTGTCTCTCTCATCATGGTCACCTACATGTACAGTAATGGCAGGTCTTGTAATAAGGCAGATTGCGCTAACATAATATGCACTGTTAGTTGATTATTTACCTGCCGCATTAACGGGAGAGGACGTGCAAACGTTACCGCTGCTGCTGGGTTGAGAGTCACGAGTCCGGAGCGGAATTAAAAACGCGTGTCATCGCGTGTTTTGTGAGCAAATGCTTTTGCATATTCGTAGTGTTTCCTCCCTTAAATGAAATATCTACTTTGCAAGTTGCCCTGTTGTCATCGGTTCTCATAAAGTATAATCAAACTTTTGAGCGTTTGAGCCGCTTAGGCGCCGTGTTTCCTGCCAGGTAAATGACGCTCCGCAACGTGGTGACGTCATTCGGGGCGACTGGAATCGATAAGGGAATCGTTTGCAAAAATGGCAAACGATTCCAAGGAATTGAAACAGTGGGAACCGGTTCTCAACAAGAACCGGTTTTCGATACCCATCCCTACACAGCAAACACACAAACTGTTTGTGTGCAGTTTTATACACAGTGTGCTGCAGCGAAAGGTCCAGCTGCTGAATCTGGCTGGGAGAAAAAAGAAAGAGCCAACTTCACTCAGAGATGGAGGAAGATAAGAAAGCCAGGACAGGAAGAAGAGAGCTTAGATTTAAAGGCAACGACTGTCCAGTCGTTTTGATAAACTAGAAATTGAAAGCTTACATGTAAACACTTGTGTTTTTAAATCAGCTACTGGATGTGTACATGTGACATTATGTTTTTCATATTGTGAAACATGCTGCAAAACAAACAGACACAGCTCACTAACTTTGTGTTATTGAAAGTGTGCATGAAAACGCTGCACTACAGGTCAGTGCAGGATAAACACATAACGTGATGGATTTAAAGTACAGACCAGTGACTAGTGCACAGTGGCTGTGGTGCTCATGGTCAGTTTCTTTCTCAGGATATGCCAAACTGTAGATTTAGCCCTGTTGTGTTACTTTCTCAGATGGTTTTTGGTCTGTTCTCCTGTTTCGCAGCTTGTTTCACCTGCATGGAGAGCTCCTTTGACAGCATGCAAGCACAACACCTCAGATCAACTCCAGGCCTTTTATCTGCTTACATGATAATGACATAAAGAACGAATTGCCCACACCTGCCAATGTCAAATGTCCAATTACTTTTGGTCCCTTTAAAAAGAGGGTGGCACATGTTAAGGAGCTAAAATTCCCATTGTTCCCAAGGCCACTGTTCCCAAGGCCACTGTTCCCAAGGCCACTGTTCACCGGTTGTCCTAGTTTCGATTATGCATATGAACTGTTTATAGTGTTGGGGAAATCTGCAGTCAGCACATCTGCAAGCACAGTCCCTGGTTGGACGTTCTTAAAGGGATACAGCAAAGATCAATCCAATGAGTCTGCATGCGCGCGCGCACACACACACACACACACACACACACACACACACACACACACACACACACACACACACACACAGGAGATAATGGAGATGCATGTTAGGCTGATTTACACCAGTGTCCACAGCCCTGTTTTTGTTCCACCTCCAGGATCTGTTATGATTTGTATGCAGATGGTCAACGGTTCCATTTCTGAGGGCCTTCAAATGAAAACGCTGACTGACCAAATAATGTGTTGTACTTTGGTAGTCTGCAGGCTCCATGATCCTCTGGTCCCAGCTCCTGTACGATATTCAAACTCATCCACTTTTTGGATTTCTCTCTGATCTATCACAATGGTTCAAGTTCATCAAATTTTATTCGCCACATGCAGTAAACTGCAGTGAAATGAACCCGCCCCCCGACCTTAAAAGTTATTCCAGACTTTACACCGGATTGTAAAACACCCTGAGAGCGTTTTGTTACAGTTCAGAGTCAAAGAGTGATCGCTGAACCACCGAGACACTCCCACCACCTCTGTTCAGCTCTGCTGCCTGTCGTGGAGTCTTTGCAGATACATATGTAATAGCATCATCTGCATACATCTGACACTGGACACCTTTACAACTGTCCATAAGTCACTGATGTAGAAACAGAAAAGCAGCAGTCCTAAAACGGACCCCTGTGGAACTCCCACACAATTTTGAAAGCTTGATTTCATTACATGAACTCTTCTCTATTTGCAGATATGAGCTGGGACATTTTGGACTAAGGTCTTATTATTACAGGTAAGTATTCAGAATAGCCCACCCTGCACAGGTATCAGTCTGTCACCTTCATCTGCCACAGGCTGTCAAAGCTACAGCACTGCAATGTCTAACTAAGATTTGTTTCGTATGATTGAGTTGTTGATTTCTCTTATGCTATAACTTCAAAAAACTCAAATATGTCATAGTAACAAACCCATGGCAGACCCGACCACACTAACCATTCTAAACACGCTTTTATTCCGGTTGTCGTTCTTTTACACGCAGCTGCAGCTTTTCAGCTGAACACACACCAACAACAACTCAGTCAGGACCCAGTACGGATCTAATGCAGCTGCGGTGTGTCGGCCTCCCTGCAGCGGTGCTGTCAAACATCATTCCCACACACTGGGTGACACAGATATTATGTCAATATGCAGAATCTCTGGGTCACGACTACTGTAAGCCACCTTTCTGATGAAGATGATTAGTCACAAAATCATCTGAAATAGCTGATTCATTTGTGATCAGTCTCATTCACTCAGTCTGAGAGGATGCAGCGTTACAGTAATCCATGTGAGCGACCCAGTTCATCACCAGCCTGTGGAAGTCATTCAAAGCGACTTTGTGGAGTTCTCCTGATGAACGTATCGTAACGTCTGGAGCGGTCTATGCACTACACCTACTACTTTTTTTTTTTTTTTTACTGTGTTCATGACAGTGTTGTGGAAGCTGCTAAAGTGCTGCCCGACTCAGAGCCTGCATCACTGTATCAGAGCACAGCAGGTTTGGTTTCCTGTTGTTGGACTTTGTTACAATAAACTGCAATTACAGAAATGACAGCACCAGGACAGTGGAATATGAACATCTTAGAGCTTAACATCAGTGTAAATAATATAATTCATATATATAAAAGTACATGTTGCCTTTCGTATTTTGTAATGATTTAATATTTCCTGACTATAGACAGCGCAGTGTGTTACTGATGGAGGCAAGAAAGTACTTCAGCCAGTACTGGAGTATTTTAACACAAGGATCTGTACTTTTACTTCAGTAAATGATGTCTGTACTTTTCCCTCGTGTGTTTTATTGGGACGCTTCCCCCTGTAACCATGGTTTCCCCCCTCCCTGTGCACATACTCCGATAAAGGAACGACACACGGTGCTGAGTTCACCGACCTGAGTTCGTGTCCCAGCAGCAGCTCGTTGTCCTCTCACGGGGCTGTTACGCTCATGGTGCAAATGTTTCAGCTAGCCGAGTTATCCGCCGGCAGACTGCAGCACAGCTGCTACAGTCACACAGGTAGGTGAATGACGTTTGTCGGACACGGACCAATCAACACGGGCGCTGACGTTAGTGGGACCCGCCGCGTGGATGCTCAGCTGTGACTGGTTCATACTATTAAGGTAGGTCGGTCACAAAAATCCGTTTCAAATGTGATTCGCCCGATAAACGTTTATCTTACGCTAATCCAAAAACACGCCGCAGGCTAACGACGCTGACGTCAGCGCTGCCGGAAATGACGGAAAATTACCGTCCAGGCCAATCAAATATTTGCGGTGGGGGAGGGATTTGCGTTTCCGACGTAGCTATGACGTAAGCGTTAATCCCCGGTCTCTGTTCGAAGGGAAACGTTTAAGTGGGCGGGCACATTTGCGTGACCATAAATTTTACGGTAGGAGTGAATCATCACACAGCAGCCTTTAACCTGCTGCACCGGCAGGACGAATAAATCACCCGTGACTAAGACGAGCTTCACCGTGGGTCACCGTGGGAGAGCTCCAGTCACTGCCGGGTATCTGTTACGGTCAGGAACAGGACGGGACACTCAGCTGTCTCCCGTCCAGCCAAGCATACCAACACCACACATCTAAGACGTCCCCGTGTTGCGGGATAAACGGCTCCTCTGTTTGCTAGTGTCACCGCCCAGTGTACACAACACGAGAACACACAATCCTATTATATGACAATACAAAATGAATCTTACCCATTGTGCTACACACGGGCGTTCATGGAAGTCCGAAAGCCCCACGCACGGCGCAACGACACTGTACTTCCGACTAGTAAGCCGCATACATGAGACCGGGTTGACTTTACTGAAAATACGTCGCCCCCTGCTGGAGAAACCGGAGATACACGTGGAAGTGGGAAAAACTCAGTGCGTTAAAACATTATCCTCCGATGTAAACAAACGCAAAAATGTAAACACGTCATAAAAACAGGATTTCCTATTAATCCTGTGAGAACTATTACATTGAATACACAGTTTTAAACAGGCCTACATTAACAGTGGGGACACTCCAGGCTGTGATACAAGTCTTCACATGATGCTAAAAGGTTTGACAATCTGAATGTTACAAAGGCAACAGCAAAAATGGAGATGGGTCTCTAAACGACGTCACCTAGAAATGTTCAGTCACACCAGTGCAACTGCACATTATCCTTCCAGTGTTTAGCAGGTGAAACCTTACAAGGAGCAGAACACTACCCAAAGGAAGCATTGCAGTACCATCTTCACTGCCTTGCTTTTTCCCCACATGTCCCGATTCTGTCGCCACTCCAGGTAAACTTATCCAAGCAGCCATTCATATCACACCACGCTGACATGGCCACTGTAGTTTATTTGGGTGGTGGACAGGGATCGGCACTTTGCCCCTATACAACCCAGCATAGCTTTCAGCTGTATGTGCTCCAGTAGCTGTTCTGTGGGATCAGGGCCCTGTTTCAGGAAGCCGGTTTAGTGCAAACTCTGAGTAAGTATACCCTGAGTTAACGAAAACTCTGGGTTTTCGGTTTCACAAAGCGAGTTTAGATTAATTCTGAGTGAGTTACTATGACGACACACTCCGTGAAGCTAACCTGCCCCCTAGCAGGTTTACTTCAACTAACCCTGACTGTCTCCGCCTCTTTGTCAGAAACCTGACTGTAGGAAGTGTCAGACATGGCGTGCTCCTTCCTTGAAGAGCCAGTAGATGTTGAAGCCCAAATTCTCCGCAGAGCTCTCCGCCGGGAGAGAGTGATCAGAGCGCGTTTGGACATTTTATCATTTCCTGATGATTTCCTGTGTGAACGTTACCGTTTTTCAGCACAATCTATAATTTATTTGAATAACATCCTCAGGCCTAATATTGCTCATGTGACACATCGCGGACATCCTCTCAGTTCTGTACATATTATTTGTATTGCACTTCGGTTTTTTGCAAACGGGAGCTTTCTGTATAATATTGGTGACGCTGAGCACGTTTCCAAGGCTACCGTCTGTCGGGCAGTTGCACTGAAACGTCTCCTGTACTCGTTTGTGGTGTTCCCCGGTCATAGACCCACAAGATTTATCAAAGAGGGATGCCACAAAATTGCAGGTAGCAGGATGAACGAAACTTAATTCATGATGTGGTGATACTTGAACTACTACTTAAATTTTACATTTATTTTCACGGTTCCCAGGCGTGATTGGCTGTATAGATGGCACTCACATTCCAATCATTGCTCCTTCAGTAAATGAAGGAGACTATGTGAACAGGAAGTCTTTCCACAGCATTAATGTACAGGTACATAGTTCCCTGTAGCATTTCAAACTAACAAATTATTTCATTATAGTAATGGATGCTAATTTGTGTTCTCTGCACTGTGAAGATCATATGTGATGCTGCCAACATTATCACAAATGTGGAAGCCAACTGCTCAGCCTCTGTGAGTGGTGGTGGTGGAGGACCCCCACCTGTTTTTCAGGCCTCCGCTTTTTTTTTTCTGTTGGCTATAACGGGTCACATTTGAGCATACAGAGTAAGCAAATATGTACTTGTAATGTGCTCAGATAATTTCAATAAGTGCTTACAGAGGGGAAATTAATGTAGCCTCTAACTGCAATTGATTTACATGGGACAAACAGACCAAGCACTATGGCTCATAATACAATTACACCTTACCTGTTTGGACTATATTTTTATATTTCATTTTTACTTGCTGCCAGGAACGTTTGGGGCCTGTTGGGTTGCACCTGCGCTCACATCACATCACATCACATCACAAAATAAAATATAATAAAATAACGTGTTAAATGGGTGGAAATCCCTCGATCAATGTTTAAATTAACACTCACGCATTGACTCTGTCGGCTATGTTTTGCCATGCATGCTCTCTTTCTTTTGCAGCTGAGGCTGTGTTACTTTTTTTCCGCAAAATTTGCATGTTATCGGCATATGCTGCCATCAGAATTTCGGCCTCAAGCGCTGTAAGATACATTGACCGCGCCTTCTTTCCCTCCGTCTCCATGGTGACTCGCTTAATCTGTGCTCCACTAATCAGGGCTTTATGTATCCTCGTGCGCGCGCTTAACTTGGGGTTAAAGCAACTCCGCGTTGACTGAACTAATTGTTATCAGCCTTTCTGAAACCGAATATTCCGAGTTGGACAGTTCGGGGTTACTCAACCCTGAGTATCGTTTTTCACTCTGAGTTTTCTAAACCGGCTTCCTGAAATAGGGCCCAGGCCACAGAGGCCAGGCTTCTCTGGGGTGTCTATGGGCAGAGGAATCCTGGTGGGCTGGTTATCTTTCCTTGGAGAACTTCACAAAAGGTTGAGTACCTACGTCAAACGCTGCTTTCTTTGGCCTTTAATCACAGATTGAACTAACAACATGAGAACAAACTGTGTGGCTAGTAACAAAATGCCTAAAGATCCAATTACAATGGTTTATTTGCCTTGTCTGTCATAGAATTCCATCTAAATCTAGACAACACTGATTCATTCGTTCAGTTAGGTGACAATTGATTCATAGGTCATGTAGCTAAACAACATGCTTTCTGAAAACTGTACAAAGACTGGATAAAAACTGAGTGCAAAAGCAGGCACTGTCCAAAGAGACACTTTGAAAGTCTGTCCAACTATTGCTCAAGACCACATGTGTCGAACTCCAGGCCTCGAGGGCCGGTGTCCTGCAGGTTTTAGACGTGTCCTTGATCCAACACAGCTGATTCAAATTGCTAAATTACCTCCTCAACATGTCTTGTAGTTCTCCAGAAACCTGCTAATAAACTAATCATGTGATTCAGGTGTGTTGACTCAGGGTGATATCTAAAACCTGCAGGACACCGGCCCTCGAGGCCTGGAGTTCGACACCCCTGCTCAAGACCAATTACAAGAAAGTCGGGTCATTGGAAACAAAATACAAACAAATTCAAAACTTTTGCTCAATATGACAGTAAACGCAGATTCAGAAATGATACAATTCAGGTTTTAATTGTTGACTCTTGTTGACCCAGTGAGGTCACCTCCTAGTTATGGTCCTTCATCCACTGTTCAGTCCAATGCACTATCTGCTCCAGGTTGTGCTCCATGTCCTCAGGAGTGTTGCTGGGAAGTTGGTGGACAATCTCCTTACTGTAGGCCTCCATGGCTTCCTCATAGATGGTCTGGAAGATCTCACATTGCACATTGTCCTGCAGCTTTTTTCCCGTGTAGCCCCTTTCAGTCACAAAGAAGACAGGGACAACTTGGTTCAATGGTTAAAACGATGAATTATCACTCAAATACAAAGGGACAGGGAACCAGACACTGTGGCTGCAGACGAGTTCCTGGAAGTTCTCATTTTTACAGCTTTCTTACGGAAAAAAAAGACAAGTCTCACAGCACTTGCTATTTCTGGAACCTGGATGGCTCAGCCACATGTTCACAGTCATTATCCAGGAGTAGAGAATGACTGTGATGCCTATGATAGAGCTACATTTACCACAAGCAGTGACAGCTCTGCTCTCGTCTGTATGCAGAAGGTGCTGAAGCTGGTTAGAGCTTGGAGCTGCAGTCAGCCATGTGTCTTAGCTCCCAGCCACAGAGGCTGAATGTGTTTGTCCAAGCAGACGGTGTCACAACTTCAAAAGCACCGTTTTAAATTCAAACTGTTAATAGCTGCCATATGCTACGTAATAATTCAATGACAAAACCAGTGTAGTACTGCAGGCTAACACTGTAGTGAAGAACTATCACATTATTTAACTATGATTAATTCATGAATCAGAAATCTCATCGTTTTCACTTCAGCAACAAATGTATTTCCCTCCAAATCAAACGCTGTCATGTTGCAGCCTTGTTTCAAAACTCTTCAAATTCCATTCGCACCTGTAAAAAAGGGCTTTGCTTTAAATTCTTCCAAATGTATTAAAAACAAAAACATGTAGCTAACAGGGCAACGATACACACAATTCACGGTTCGATATTTTTTCGATACAAAAAAGTGTTCATGCCCTTTTTAAAATTTGTCACTTATCAGAATTATAAATATATATATTTAACTCAAAAGGACAGTTTTTAAATTTAATGTTGCTGAAACAAAGTAATAAGAAAAAAAATAAATCTGACGGAGGAATCACTCATCTTTGGAAAAGAGAGTTTATTACAGAGAAATGGCTCTTTCAAAATAAAAGCTATACTATCCGCTTCTTCTGGGCTATATTCTCAGCAGCATATTAAACATATCAGGTCCCCATAAGGAGAATCCTGTGCTAACGGCTGTCTAAATGACTCGGGTAAAGTTTGTAGCATGCTGCTTGTTGTTTTTGTCTGCTTCCACTTGTCTTTGCACTAGGATGCTGTCGGAGTAAACGTGCAGTCATATTCGTTGTGTTCCCACTAGTGCTGTCAGCGTTAATCTGAAATGACATTAGCGCCACAACACGGCAAATCTCCGTTAACGAGCTACCGCGGATCGCCCCGTGCGTGGGGCTGGACGGCCAACACGTTAACGAGCTAACTGCGCTAACACACTAGCTCCCACCATGTAATTGAGCATTGCATGGCACATCCGACATACTGTTTTACTTTAGTCCATGACGCGCTTACCTTCAGGGTCATACGTCACATGAAAACCAAAATAGTTCCAAACGCCAGATCTGAATGAGGGTGGGGGAGGTTCAATTTGCCATGTTGCAAGGAGAGCTTAGCTTCTGTCTGCTAGCTTGCCCTGCGCTCAGTGAATCTGCGTTCGACTACTCCGCCTAGGCTGCACTGTCGACCCTAGGCGGAGTAGTCGAACGCAGATTCACTGAGCGCTCAACACAGACAGCATCGTCAGAAGGAAAGTTGATAAAATAAATCACAAATTTTGTATTGTTCATACATATGCGTACCGAACCGAAAGCACTGTATCGAACGGTTCAATATCGATACCAGTATCGTTGCACCCCTAGTAGATAAGTAATCACAGTCGTCCTGTTTTCACTGATCATCTGTCAGATGTTTCTGTAAGTTGGCTGAATCCACCTGTTTGAAATCCAGTTGACCGGACGTGGACACACACCTGTCTATATAAGGTCCCATAGGTAACAGTAAACGTCAGAGCACAAACCAGTCCATGGAGTGTAAGGAACTGTCTGAGACCACAGAGGACTGTATCTGCACCCAGAGCCACCAACAAATGAACCAGCGGGACTCTTCCAATCTGAGCGATTCATTCAGAAAGGGCTTAGTCAGGGAGGTGACCAAGAACCCGATGATCCCTCTGACAGAGCTCCGGTGTGGCTTTGTGGAGAGAGGATAACCTTCAATCAGCCCTGAAGTGGCCAGACAGAAGCTGCTCCTTGGTTAAAGGTACATGACAGCCCACTGGGAAGTGGCCAAGTGTCACCTGAAGGACTCAGACCACGAGAAACTGAAGTGTCTGGTCTGATGAAACAAAGACTGAACCACACAGCCAAGATAACAAAGGAGTGACTTTGGGACCATGCTGTCCTTGAGTGACCCATCTGGAGCCCAGTGAGCCCCACCGAACATCTCTGCACAGGCCTGATAAAGCTGATGGAGGTTCTGCAAAGAAATCTGGGAGAAATGTCCAGAAATAGACACACCAGGCTCGTAGCGTCGTACTCATACTGCCAAAGGTGACTCAACGTTTTGAGCAAAGGCTTATGCACATGTTAAATTTGTTTTTTTATTTTTAATAAATCTGCAAGAATTTCAGCTTGTGTTACTTTGTCATTCTGAGGTCTTATGTGAACACTGAGTGTAGTCCACTGTGGAGCAAGCCTGTAACATGACAGCGCTGTGATGACTGCTCCGTGAGCAGAAACAAACCCAGGTGTTGTTACCTGGCCTCCAGTCGAGTGTACAGCTGGGTGTTGTCTGTGCGCAGGACAAAAACGATGTCGAACCAGCGCTCGGGGAACAGGTCACAGCCGTGATAGTCCACGATCACGCCTCCTTCACTCATCTTTTCATCCAGCTCATCCACCACCTGCAGAACACCAACAAGCTCCAACACTGACACTCGATGCACTCCCTCAGTGTACCTGCACCGTTAGCAAAACGTTTGTTTTGTCTGCAAGCAGCAAAATTCTGCTAGAAATAATAAAGAGAAATCCATCAACTTAGTGGAGAGGTGGGCTCTGAGAGGGGGAACCATCAAAGTGTGCTGTGGCAAAATATCCAGACATTTATCATTTGTTGTAATAATGATATTAATAAAGCTCAGCACATTAACAGCTGTGGACAGATTCACAGGCCCTCTTTCTTCCCCTGTTTTAATGATGGAGAGAAATGTGTCTCCAAAAGGCTGCAGATGCTTACAATGTGCTGCACAGGCGTAAACTAAGATGTACACATGAACACACGCTCCGATCCATTTTACAAATGCATCCACCTGATCATTTATGCACAGTTATTACCTTCAGCTCACAAATCTGATCGTTTTCTCTTTCAAAAACCTTCCTGCTGCTGGTCTGTGGGTTGTTGTCAGACTGTGTTTGTGCTCATTGTTGGGCATTAAAAAAAAAAAGTGGTTTGGATTTTCAGGAAGGAGTCGCTCTCGTGACTCATCAAGTGATGTCACTGACTGAGTAACTGGTGGCAGGCTCTTTGAAAAAGTAGCAGGTACTGGAGAATATAAATGTTAGTTAAGTTTTAGTTAAATATAATCTCTGCCTCAGACATCGTTGTGTTTCTCTGCTCTACAGTCCAGTGTGGAAGTTCACTCACCCTGTCCTCATCCAGAATGGGGCACTGGTACTCGTCATCATATCCATCAAACAGTTGTCCTGGAGGAAAAAATGATCCATGCAGAGTTCAGATTCAGTGTGATTGAAAGCAGGGCCATCAACAGAATCACTGGCTGTAAATCACTTTGTGTAGACGAGTTAGTGAAAGTGTAATAATTGTCCTGAGAACATGATTTCTGCTTTGGGTCACAGACACCGTGTGCTGTAAGTATAATGTTACGTTTCGGTGTTGTCGGTGTGTTGCTTTTGGCGTGACTGTTATGTGTTTCCTGTTTTACTTTGAAAGTCTGTGTTATCTTAGTGCTTTCAGTTTACGCAACTCTGACTCAACCGCCATCTTATCAAACACTGTAACACAGCGTAACACCCTTACATGTGCCTCTCTCTTCCAAACACCAAAGGGCCCAGTGGTCACGGGGCAGCCATTACAAAAAAGAAAAAACTGAATACTATTGCAGGCGGACGTAATACTTTTGGATTTAAGTCAGTCTGCATGTGAAAATGTGCTTTTTGTTCATTGATCCAACTATAAATATTTCTCACAACAAATATAATACATCTAGCTACTTTTTGCCACTTAATTTTTGATAAGGACGCAACAGGCATGTCTAAGACTTTGAGGGCCTGAAAGCATTTACAGCACCTGCACCCTCTGAACAGTGTAACAGAGAGCAAGTCATATTGAGATGAATAACATTCAGTTGGAGGATTCATCGTCCCTGACCGGTTGTTCGTTTCCGCTGAGGTCCTCTTTGGTCTTTTGGATGCAGGTGAAGATCTCCTTGAAGAGAGCCTTGTACTCCGGCTGCTGGCCGTCTTCAAGAAGCACGGACAGATCAGACAGAGCTGCAGAGCTGGACAGGCGGCGGCGGGAGCGGCCGCTGGCAAAGGGACTGCTGGATGTCTGGACAGCTTTGTGGCTGAGCTCGTCTGAGGCTTGCTGGCATCGCTGTAACAGCTCATCGTATTTCACCTGCAGTGCGCTGTACTGTGCATCCACCTCATTGAGCAGAGAGATGCCCCTCTTTTTCACAGCCTCGGCTCGACGTATACATAGCTGCTCGTGACTACGGAGAATTTCATCTGGGTTTGGTTGCTTTTTTCGGTCTTGAAACGAGCCATAAGGTGACCAGAGTCCATCCACAAGGTGACTGCCATTGGCTTGATACCTGTCATGGTGCAAGTCATACAGCTCTTTAAGACAGGACACGCTCTGTGCTCCAAGGCTGCGCCTCTGCTCTGCCAGCTCTCTCTTATTTCGCTCTGCTTCTGCAGTCTTTAGTTCCCCGACTTGGGCCTGCAGGTCCTCCATGAGGGTCTGAAGCGCTTCGATGGTCTCAGTTAAATTTTGGATCTTGTGTTGGGCCATGCGGTTGTCCTGCACCAGCCTCTGATTGCCTTGCTCCAGATCCCTGGCGGCTGTGTCTAGCTGCTCATACACTTTGGCATGCTGGTCATTCATCTGCCTTCGCTTCAGTCGTCCGTCTCCGCTGGAGGGTCCGAGGGACCGCTCCAGCCTTCGTCGTCTGCTGGAGGGTCAGTGGGACCGCTCCAGCCTTCATCAGCCTTCGTCCGTCTTCGCTGGAGGGTCCGTTGGAGGGACCGCTTCAGCCTTCGTCCGCCTTCGCTGGAGGATCCGAGGGACCGCTCCAGCCTTCTGCAGCTGGTGGGCTGCGTGTCCGTGTGTGCAGCTGGTGGGCTGCGTGTCCGTGTGTGCAGCTGGTGGGCTGCGTGTCCGTGTGTGCAGCTGGTGGGCTGCGTGTCCATGTGTGCAGCTAGTGAGCTGCTCGTCTGCCTTCGCTGGAGGGTCCGTGGGACCGCTCCAGCCTTCATCCGCCTTCGCTGGAGGGTCCGTGGGACCGCCCCAGCCTTCGTCGTCTGCTGGAGGGTCCGTGGGACCGCTCCAGCCTCCATCAGCTTCGTCTGCCTTCACTTCAGCCTTCGTTTGTTTGATCAAACATTTCACTTGGGGTTACATGTTTGATTTTTGGGTGGGGGGAAATGTTACGTTTCGGTGTTGTCGGTGTGTTGCTTTTGGCGTGACTGTTATGTGTTTCCTGTTTTACTTTGAAAGTCTGTGTTATCTTAGTGTTTTCAGTTTACGTTTTGCCCTGTCTCGTCAGTTCTAATTTGCCCCAGCTGTGTTTCCCTCCTGTGGTCCATTCCCTAATTGCTCCTTCTATGTATTTAAGCCTTGTGTTTCAGTATGTCATGGTCGCGATCTCCCCCCGTTGTAAATAGTTTGACGTCTTGTGTTTGGTGTTTTGTTATAAATAAATAGTCTGTTGTAAATACTTTCGTTATGGGATATGTTTGTTTTTGGGATTTTGGTGGAGAGCCTTCGTGGTTTTATTTTTTCTTTATCTTTGTTTTTCTGCGTTGCACCCCGGTTGCCTAGGCCGGGGTGTAACAATAAGAACATGGAAAAGATGGTGCAGACAGCTGCACCTGGTCAGAGTGGACGGGTACAAATGCCAGGATGTTGATGGCTCCAGCCTCGTGGAACACAAATCATGTGTGTGACATCAGAAGAAACAATAAGACCAGTCTGTTCCACTCATGTACCAGAGGGAATCTGTGGAGGCCACAGCAGCTGTGACAGCTGTCATCTCCACAGTCAGCCTTTGTGTCACAGCACTATTTCATTTAATCCCAAAGTTCTGAGTTTATTCTCAGAACGATCTTTGTCCTTAGCATGGTAGATGTTTCTGTCTTAATGTCCATTAGTTCCCAAAGTTCCTTTACCTTCCTGGGCCAGGTCTCCTATGTTGACATAGGTCAGCCCCGTGCGCTGGGCCAGTTCCTTTCCTAGAGTGGTTTTTCCAACTCCGGGAGTCCCTGTAGGAAGAAGAGTTAACAGCTGAATTCAAATTCAAAGTTAGTCTATATTAAAGATTTGACTTTACCCCATCTGGTGATGAGCATCCGATTGATTCTGCAGTAAAATGCTCAGTTTTGTTCTTCAACTACCCACCTGGCATTTAATAATTCAGTAGAAGTAAGAAATACAGTGATAGTGGTGCTACTGGGGGGTTTCAGCTGCTGGGAACCGTCTCTGCTGTGACTCAAGGCTATAAAGTAGTGATAGTGATGATATTTTAATCTTCTGTTGACCATACATCTAGTTTACCCATTTAACTCATAACCGACTTCAGGAGGCACAGACACTCCCCCCTCATTAAAAATGGAGAACGCCTTCAGGTTTCTGGGCACCAACATCTCAGCTGGACCCATCACCCTGGTGAAGAAGGCCCAGAAGCAGCTACACTTCCTCCGTGTCCTCAGGAAGAAGAACCTGGACCAGGAGCTGCTGCTGGCCTTCTACTGCTCCTCAGTGGAGCGCGTGCTCTCCTACTGCCTGGTGTTTGGTACTCAAGACCCACTGCTGAGAAGAGGATACTTAACACTGACCAAGAAAGTCACTGGCTGCCCTCTGCCACCCCCGGAGACCATCGCCAGATCCTCCTGTCTCAGGAAAACCAGGGCCATTACAGGTGAGCACCCTGCTGCGCTCTGGTTGGTGCCTCAGGTCAATCAGGTCCACACGAGCCCCCCCATTGGAGGTCCCAGGTTATCATGACATTAGTGGTTATTGTACCTTTGATTATATAACGGGTTGGTAGGTTACTCACATGCTTAAAGGTGGAACTATAGTAAAGATAAATAATAGATGCTACATGGACCTGAAGCTGCTGGAACACCTTCAGTGTGCTCTGGCATTCATTCTAAGAGTAAGCACAATCTAACGCCCCGCTCCAAAACACAGCACTTCATCCTCCCCCGTGTGCACGGAGGCGCGATCATTGTGGGACACGGCAGCTCCACGCGAACAGAGACGTTTCACCGTATAATCAGTCAGAATAACTTTGGTGTGCTGACACGTGGGTCCAAGGGGCAAACGCTCCAGTATACCCCGCGACATAATTACTCGGGTTGTTCATCATGTCACCCCTCTGTGTGCGTGGGACGGGTACATATCTAACAGCATCCAAATACACTGTACACCATTTTTATCATCGTTATTATCGCAGCTGCAGCTTCACAGGACGCGATGGCTGAGATCAGACCACATGGACTCAGCTCCCATGATTACAAACACGTTGAACACCTACTAACTACCCGACATTTAACCGCAGCGCAGGCTTCGCGTCTGCAGTAGGGTAACTGCAGAGAGTAACCAGGTGTATAAATGTACCGAACCTGTCAGCAGGATGTTCGGTTGCTTCTTCGTCTTCATAGCTCCAGCAGACACGTGTTTGATGATCGACACCTGAAAGTCAGAGCAGTGCTGTTATTCCTCCATGTCATTCCAGTCAGACCAGTAACGGCCAGAGTTAACTAACAAACCTGGAAAACTGGGAACCAGTTCGATGTAAAACTTTGTTTTGTTGTACGCTATAACCGGACTGATTCCACTGCCGTAAACTGAAGCTTTACGTCAATATTACGTCAGTGAGCAGTCAGTTAGCGACAGTTAGACAATTAGTTGTCGGAGTTTAAATTTTACAGCTCCGCACGAAGTGTGTGGGAAACATACGTGTGATTGGTTCAAACTGAAGTTTCCATTGTGCCCGGACAAGAGTGCGAATCTCTGAAAAGCCAGCTGTGTTTCGTACGAGGTAAAGCGAAGTTATATTAGCTTAACAGAAGCTGCCGTCCGAATATAAACTGTGAAATGTGTAATTAGCTAAACAACAGTAGCCTGAGAGACGTTTGTTATGAGTTTGACACTCGACAGAGGTCCTGGAGTCTGGTCCCTGTGGCTTAACTAACAGACGCAGTAAGTTAGAGATGTTGTCCCGAGTGCTGCGATATTTACGGGCTGTGTTTTCTCTCTCGTTTCGTCGCCAGCAGCTGTTCAGGTCTCCGGTCCTTCACTAATCTACTGTTCTCTATGGGAAACAGCAGCTTTAAGGATGAACAAGCTTGTGGCAGATAAAGCTACTGAGCGCAGGGTAAGTAACACAGTGGATTTCGGGAGGGAGGGGAGCCCGGGGTCAGTGGGGTCACACTGCAAACAGGAAGTATAGAAACCGTTACTTTATTACAAAGTGCTTCCATTTACATAATCCACGTCCATATGACGTTGTTTGCATGAGCAGTGTCCAGAGTAG
The DNA here is from genome assembly GCF_057381915.1 of Diplotaxodon limnothrissa. Lineage (NCBI taxonomy): Eukaryota > Metazoa > Chordata > Actinopteri > Cichliformes > Cichlidae > Diplotaxodon > Diplotaxodon limnothrissa. The sequence goes on along the minus strand of NC_140607.1, from coordinate 1,488,022 downwards.
AGTTTCAGTGTTCATTTCTGTTTGGTTTAAATATATTTATTTCACTAAACTTCGCAAAACTCTGACGCTTCTTTCATACATACGCTTCTTAAATAGATAACTATCATATCTGATATCATATCTCACAGTACAATAATATTGAATGGGTTGCATTGTTGTATTTTGTCATGTTTCTCAGGTCTTTGTCTGAATTTCTACGAACATTATTGCTAAGGATTGTCTTATTGCATTGGAGTCACACTGGGTTAAATATGTACACTTGGGTTTTAAGGGGTATTTATTATTTTCTTCTTTTTTTTGGGTTGTATGGAAGCCCCAAACGCAATTTCATTGTTCTTGACAATGACAATAAATAAATAAATACTAAATACTAAAATACTAAATACAGCCCAACCAGCACTGACCCAACCATTATTTAGGATCGTACAGTAATCACTCTGATATGCTAATACACACCTCAAATACTTAAGACCAGCAAACTGTCAAATGTTCTGGTCACACTTGATTCCTGTGGAAGCAGTAAGGTTGTATTAGTATGTCAGAGGACTGCATGGATCCTGCTGAAAGCTGTGTTTTCCACATAGCTGTACCTGTTCAGGTATCACCTGCATCTCACATGTTTATTAAGGAATGTAATCTTTCCCCGACCTGATTCTCGTACCATTATTTTGAGGTACTAGCTCTCCATTAAGCACAGAGCAGCCAAGTACCTCTTTTGTCATGTTTTGCATCAATAAATTATGTATTTTTTGTACTTCGTGTTAGGGCTGGGCCATATCATCATATATCATATTATACCGTTCATGGTAATACCGGTACAATGTTAGGCAGCGATACGAAAATGAAATATCGCGATACAATATGAGTAAAACCGCATGTGCAGTGCCTTTGTTTTCATACGCACATGGCAGAAAAAGCATGGCGGCGATGGCGAATGAGGAGAGCGAAAGCGGATCGTTGAATGAAACGATGTAGCTTTAATGCACATAAAAAAACAGCTGCTTGTTTAAGTGAAAATACATTTATGTTTTTTTTTTGGGGTTTGTTTTGCACTAATAAAGTTGAGGAGTTGTAAAGTATTTTCTCGTGTCAGTTATATCGTTATCACAAATTTTCAAATGTATATCGTGATAAATATTTTTGGTCATATCGCCCTGCTCTACTTCCTATATATATAACAGGCAAACCATTGGGTGGATCCGTCCTTTATTGATTTGAGAGAGGAATGTTCTTCTCTTTCTGGAAGAAGAAATGGCAACCCTGTTTTATGCTCCAAGGCTGAGATAAAGAGGAAGAGGAAAAGAGAAGCTAGCGTCTCCTACCTGCTGAAGGAGTCGTCTCAACTGGACCAGAATGAGCCCTGGGTGGACAAATACTCACCCCGCTCACAGGTCAGCACCTTTGCTTGTCATGTACAAACTGCCCTTCACAACACAGTCCACCCACGTCAGCTCAGGTTCAAGTCCGGCATGCTGTCGTGAGCTTTCAAGGCCCTGCATAGCACGATGGAGTCCCCTGATGGGAAACCTTCTACCCACTCAGGGTCTCACCAGAGGTAACTGTAGACTGGAACAGAGTCCAGTCACAGAAAGACCCACTTTTTAATCAGAATAAAGCATCAGGACAGTAAATTTTGATCTGTTGGTCAGTTTCTACTGCTTTGGTGTTAGTGAAATTAGTAACAGGTGTGCCAGAGGGGCAACAACGAGACAACTCCCAAAACGAGAGTGGTTTTACAGGCGGAGGTCCCTGATAGTTACCTCCTCATCTTTTTTGTTTTTGCACTAGTTTTGCATTTGTCTGGGCTCGTTGTCTCAACCAGTAACATGAGGTGACACCTGGACCCTACAGAGGCTGTACAGGTAGTCATGCTCCAGGATCAATACATTAGCATTGCTGCATCTCCCAGCACAGCTGGAGGAGATTCCAGGAGACTGGCAGTTCTTCTAGGAGAGCTGGACAAGGCCGTAAAGGTCCTTAACCTATCAGCAGGGCCAGTATCGATGAGCATTGTCAGAGCTACAAAATGACCTCCAGCAGACCACTGGTGTGAATGTTTCTGACCAAACAATCAGAATTAGACTTCCGAGGGTCAGCCGAGGCCCCGGTGTCCTCTAGTGGACCCTGTGCTCACTGCCTGGCACCATGAAGCCTGATTGGCATTTACCATCGAGTTCCAGAATTGGCACCTCTGACGCCAGGTCATTTTCAAAGATGAGAGCAGGCTTAGAGCTGAAAGCACATGTGGTAGACATAATGGGTCTCGAGAACCTGTGGAGAACATCCCTGTAAAGTCATTCAGCATGACTGGTTTGCTGGTGGTTCAGCGGTGTCTGAGGAGGTATACCCATGGAGGGACGCGCAGACCTCTGCAGGGTAAGCAACAGCGCCCTGGCTGCCATTAGGTGCTGGGCTGAAACCCTTGGACCTATGGTCAGGCTGTATGCTGGTGCAGTGGGCTGCTCTTGGTGCACAGCAATGCCCAGCCTCATGTGGTGAGAGTATGCAGTCGCTCCTGGAGGATAGAATAGAATAGAATTCAACTTTATTGTCATTGCACATGCACAGGTACAGGGCAACGAAATGCAGTTTGCATCGATCCAGAAGTGCTTAGTGATATAGATATATTACAATATATATTAGCAATAATATAGATATGTGAGTATATTACAGAAATGGGTCTATTATGGTATGTTATAATGTACACGGTATGAAGTATGTTGTGAATATTCTATAACTATAAGTATGTACAGGCTGTAGTGAGTACAAGCTATGTACAGGCTATGAACAGGATATAAATATGAAAAACTATACAGAATATGAAATAAATAACTTTACAGAATCTGGGATATACAGCTATACAGAAATGGGAACTATGCAAGTTGTAAACAGTTGTAGGATTAAAGATTATCGAATGTACAGAATGATTATTTACACAGAGCTATACAGTAGTGCAGTTAAGATAAGTGAGGGTGTAGATAGTTTCTACAGAGACTATATAAAGTGCTAGTGGTTGTGAGTGATGGTTCAGTCCATGTTATTATTGTGTGTTTGAGGGTACAGTTGTCCATTGTGTGTGTGTGTAGGTGGTTGTGGGTGTGTGTATGTCCAGTCCATGTGTTAACGTGGGTCAGATGTCAGGAGGCAGAGTTCAGGAGTCTGACAGCTGTGGGGAAGAAGCTGTTCCGGTACCTGGTGGTCTTAGTCCGGAGGTTCCTGTGGCGCCTCCCAGAGGGCAGGAGGGTGAAGAGTCCATGTGATGGGTGACTGGGGTCTTTGATGATTTTCCCAGCCCTTTTCAGACACCGCTTCCTGTAGATGTCCTTTATGGCAGGAAGTGGTGCTCCGGCGATGCGCTGGGCAGTTTTCACGACCCTCTGCAACGCCTTCCGGTCCGAGGCAGAGCAGTTCCCGTACCAGACTGTTATACAGTTGGTCAGGATGCTCTCGATGGTGCAACGATAGAAGTTCAACAGGATGTCTGAGGACAGGTGGTTCTTCCTCAGAGTCCTCAAGAAGAAGAGGCGCTGGTGAGCCTTCTTGACCAGCTTGGAGCAGTTGGTCGTCCAGGTGAGATCCTCGGAGATGTGGACTCCCAGGAACTTGAAGCTGCTCACACGCTCCACAGCCGTCCCCTTAATGTGGATGGGTGGATGTGGGTCAGCATTCCTCCTGTAGTCCACGATGAGCTCCTTGGTCTTCTCGGTGTTAAGCAGCAGGTTGTTTCTGTCGCACCACTCAGCCAGACGATCCACCTCCTCCCTGTAGGCGGCCTCATCGTTGTCACTGATGAGGCCAATCACCGTGGTGTCATCTGCAAACTTAATGATGGTGTTGGAACCATCAGCAGGTCTGCAGTCGTGGGTGAAGAGGGAGTAGAGGAAAGGGCTCATCACACAGCCTTGTGGTACACCGGTGTTCATCGTGATGGTAGATGAGCAGCGGTTATCCAGCCCGACATGTTGGGGGCGGTTGGTCAGGAAGTCCAGTAACCATTTGCAGATGAGGGAACTGATGCCCAGGTCTGTCAGTTTCCTGATGAGTTGTGAGGGGTGGATTGTATTGAACGCTGAACTGAAGTCTATAAACAGCATTCTGGTGTAGGTGTTGTTGTTGACCAGGTGTGAGAGGACAGAGTGCAGTGCGATGGAGACTGCATCCTCTGTGCTCCTGTTCTGGCGGTATGCGAATTGGTGGGGGTCCAGGGTGGGGGGGAGACAGGATTTGAAGTGTGGATGAAGGGATTCATAGTATTGACTGGCCCCCACGCTGAATGACACCAATCCAAAAGAACACCTCTGGGATATTATGGCTACGTTCACACTGCAGGCGAAAGACTTTACTGACCCTGTGCGACCATCTATCCGATCATGGTGTGACAGTGTGAACGGCACAAATCCGATATTTTCAAATCAGACCTGGGTCACTTTGGTATGTGTTGCTGAATACGATACAAATCTGCGACTGCTGTTTGATGGTCACGTCGCATTAAATCCGTCTTTTACGTCACTGACACAAGACAGACGCCAACTATCAGCGCCGGAGAAGACATCGCGAACGCTTCCTGTCCATCCGGTGAAACTGTTGGGAAGACAACGTTGGAGAAACGTGAACATTTTATTTGTACTGTATAATCTGCAGATTCTGACAGAAATCTGCAGCTATCCTTTGAAGCTCCTCTAAAACAGCAGTAAGGATCATTATTAGGCCAAATGTAGATAACAAAATAACTTAAAGCAAAAATTGGGAAACGTAAGGTCCGAAGTCTTTATATTAAGGCCATCAGTCACATGACACTGTTGGTCTGGGTCTAAACAGAGCGCGTTGTGTGTGACGTCTTCTTTTGCGCTGCTTTGAGCGTTCACACTAGAGCGCGTTTGCTGTCACATTTTATTTGTAGTGTGAAGAAGCAGACAGAAAAATCGGATTTGATCCAAAAATCTGAATTGAGCTTTAAGACCTGCAGAGTGAACGTAGCCTCAGTTCTTGTTCCATCTGCCAGCGAGCAGCTGTCCATGAGCTCAGTGATGTCTGAGGAGGTCTCCCACAACTCTGTCATCTCACAGAGCATGCTGTGACATTGCCAGGTTTGCCTGCAGGGGCCATTACAAACTAGCCTGTCACATCATTTTTCCACTTTGACTTTGGGGTGTCTGTAGACTGATCTTGACTTTAATTCCTGACACGTTACACAGTCAGTGTAGATCTACAGGACGATTTCTCTCCATTGAGATCTGATGCTTTCAATGTGTTCCTTTCATGTTTTGAACAGTATGTTTGTAGGTTTGGCCAATCAGCACTTGGGAGAAGTTCATTTGAAGTTTAAAGGCCTCTTGAGACTAAATCTGTCTTAATGTTTATTATCAGTTGTTGCAGGTTTGATTGTGTTTGTGTGGAAGATGAATGATCCCGTCCTGTGTTTGTGACGAGGTATTAGCGCTGACTGTGTACTGAGCGGTTTATGCTACGGTGTGTCCATCTGTGTAGGCTGAACTAGCTGTCCACAAGAAGAAGATGGAGGAAGTTGAGAAGTGGATCAGAGTTCACACCAACACAAAGGTAACTACGCTTTGCATTCGTACACTGAGTGAAGTAATCACGTTCAAGCAGTTCATGCTCTGATTTTTCTTTGAGTAACAGAGATAATAATGCTTCATCCTCCCTGACAAAAAGAAAATGAGTGATTGCTGGTGGAAAACTTCCCCTGCGTGGACACGTGGCTCAGCCACAGCCGGAGTTCTGATCATTTTAGGCCCTGTTGTCTGAGGAGGCTGTAAAGTCGGAGACTCAGTTTGAGCCTTTCATCTACAGAGTGGTATTTTGCTGCTGACGGGGCCGTCGGGCTGTGGAAAGACGGCCACAGTCCGTGTGCTGTCCCTGGAGATGGGCCTCAGGGTTCAGGAATGGAGTAGTCCCACAAACCTAGAAGCATACAGCAGCAGTCATGGTGAGGAAACATCTGTCTGTCCTCCTCACACGTGTCAGCGGGACAGTCATCAGCATGAAGAGGTTACCTGTAGAAATTCAGTGTGATGACTAAACCTCACCTGTGCTTAATAATGCAAATTCATTTAACAGGTATAAACTAAGTCAGATCATCTCTGGATAATAACCAGTTTCTGTCTGGACTGGAACAACAAAGAAAGTGTGTTTGGTGTGTTATTGCTGTGAAAGCCTGTTTATTGGCCCTTACATGGGGCCTCGTTTGTTAGGAAAATACATCTGTGGTTTCCAATGTTGTATTTGCCAAATCTTCCATCGTCCAGTCCAATAAACTGCACTAAACAAAAGTCAGTAGCAGGATAAGCTGGTTGGAAACTCCATGTGTGCGTTTGTGCTTAACCCACAAACGCGTGTTGCTTATGACACCACCGGCACCGTTTAAAGCGACATAAACAGGCTTTCCAGCTGTGTCAGATTTATACAAGAAGCATCACAACAACAAAGTAACTGACCAGAGACAAAGCTCCTTGTTTCCTTACTTGTGCTAAATTAGGACATTTTGGCAAATGTGAGATGTTCCAGATGGAGAGCGAAGTTTATCTTGCTCTGCATGTGTGTTTTATCTGCACTGAGCAAACCGCTGCTCATCAGGAAGTCTATACATGTTAACCAGATAGCACATCATACCAAAAGTCTAGCATGCAGAGTCTGTTCTCATATGTGCAGGTGATTACTCCTCAGGTAACCAAATGCATAGAGCTGGAGGGTGTGGGGGCACAGTGACAGTGTTGTGTTCTTGTAGCCATCCCAGTACTAACAGAAGACCACGTGCCTACACTGTAGCATACAGACTTCTGCTTCTCGTCTCTGATGCTCTAAACTTTTACTAGAGTGGCGAACGAACGGCTTCTCCTCCAGCTCTCAGTCGTCACAGTTCCAGGATTTCCTCCTCAGAGCCAACAAATACAACTGCCTGAAGATGGCAGGTGATGGAGGAGTCGCGCACAACAAGCTCATCCTGGTGGAGGTATGACACACAGAGACTACTCCAGTGTTTCACTGCTGTTCATTTCAATACGACTGTACAGCTGTGGGAAGATATTATGGTCTGTATTTCAGTTTGACTGTTGCTTCATTTCCTCATAGCTCAGGGCTGGAAGGCAGTGTTAGAAATCCCTCGTTATTCATGGTGATGTCGAAGGCATCTGTTCTTTCAGTGCGTGTAACTCATTTAACAAAACTCCTCTGGTGTGAAAACAGCGCTGCGATTCATCGTCTCGTGTTATGCTCTGGGATTTGTTTTGTGCTGTCACACAGTTCACTGCTGTCGTTTTTCACTGGCAGTTTGCAGTGGTCACTAACACATCGAGGAGCTCGTTCCTAAATGTGGGTCTGCGTCTATAACACGGCTCAGCCATGAAAACAGAAAACTGTACAGTGCAGCTAACTGGTCCCAGTACAGACACCGACACCACAAAGCTCTTCTACCACCTAACCACGAGGCGTGTGAAAGAGTAAGGACAGAAGTTACTAATGAGAAAGAGCCGTCGGACGCTCACCGTCAACACCAGACTCCCCGCAGTGCACCACAAAGACTCAGAGACACGAGCAGCAACACAAACACTCGAGTTGCATCGTTTATTTAGTGTTTGAGGACGTGTGCAGTGCAAGACACGTCTGACACGTGGACGAGTCAAACAGCAGAGCCCTGTGTGAGCTCAGTGCTGCACTTCAGCAGAGACGGAGACGCCACAGTGGATGTCTGCAGACTCGTGGAGCCCACATGGGCTCAGCCACTGAATGAAAGGTCCCATAGACACCACAGTGCTGGTGATCTGTGCCGTGTTGTTTTCATTTTTAATGTTGTGGCTTTGGTGGGTTCAGGGGGTTGGGAAGCTCATCTTGTGATCGGAAGGTTGCCGGTTCGATCACAACTGCTCTGTCTGTCTCGGTCGTTGTGTCCTTGGGCAAGACACTTCACCTACTGGTGTTGGCCAGAGGGGCCGATGGCGCGATATGGCAGCCTGGCTTCTGTCAGTCTGCCCCAGGGCAGCTGTGGCTACACCTGCAGCTGCCTCCACCAGTGTGTGAATGTGAGAGTGAATGAACAGTGGTGTTGTAAAGCGCTCTGAGGGTCTCGAACGGCGCTATATAAATGCAATCCATTATTATTATTATTATTAACTGTGGCATATAAACTATATAGTGGTGTAACGCAGTTTTGTTTAACATGCGTACATTTATACTCTCGTGTGCCTCTTCAGGATCTGCCAAACCAGTTCTACAGGCAGCCCGGAGCCCTGCACGAGGTCCTGAGGTAAGACCTGATCCCAGGACTCTGTGCCGTGACAAACAGCTTCACATGTTTTACATCATCAAACACATTTTCATGTTAGACGGCGGCATCAACAAATAAATACAACCTGCAGTTTGTAAATGATTTTATTTATTAGGGGTAAAAACTATCCACACACATTACACACACGCTGTAGAGGAAGTAATCGCCCCACTGGTTAAATCATGGATCAACTGTGATTAACAACATTAAGATGAAAGTTCAGCTTCAACATGGAGGTGTGATTACTGACAGACCCGATGAATCATAAGTGCACTGAAGTAGGTCGTGGTGGTGCCACAGTGAGAAGAACCTGCTGGAAAACAAAGCCGTCGATGTTCATCACTCTAGAAAAGGTTACAAAGCCACTGCTGAGGCTTTTTGAACTCAGGTGAACCAGGATGGGAGCCAGTGCTGAACCTACCAGGGGCCATCTGTGCTGCCAACATGAATCCAGAGCATCGTGTAAACGGCACAGTGACCTTCTGACCTTCTCTGTACTTCTGCATCAGCACTCTCACATCAAAGATCACATCTGTAGAGCAGCGTGTTCAGGGTCCAGTCTTTATCTCCCTGTAGTCACTGCAGCTCTGCACGTCACCTTTGGTATTTCCTCTGCTGCCTAAAATCTCTTCCTTTGAGTATAGACAACATCGAGGTGCCCCTCATATCATTGACTTATTTTCTCAGGAGAGGATGTGACACTAGTGTCTTGCAGTGTGTACTTGTGCTTTAGATGGAGGGCTTGTACAGAGAGGACAGCCCCTGGTGGTTCCTCTGTGCTACTGACCACGCTGTCAGACGCACATATTGTGGTCTGTCTGTCAGGTGATCAACAACCCAGGACACGAGCGAGGCATCCACCTGCATCGCTGTCAGCTTTTCACCCATGAGGGCTGGCCTGATGGTATTAAATACTCTGGAAAAGTCCAAAATCACGTCCTCGTCGTGCCAAGCTGACAGAAAGCGTCTTTTTATCATACCTGCAGTTTTTCAGTTCATTTGTTTTCACACAGCAAACAAGAACCTGTTTCTGTCCTTTTAATGATTTCTTTGAAGTGTTGAAGGTAGGATTACAGGGTAAATACTTAGTTACACCAGTACCAGCATTCCTAGTTTACATTTAGGACCAGGTTGGCCTGATTGAAGCCTTGCTGCATGCAGTGGTCTGTACACTGACTGCACTGTAAGGTTTATAATGTTTGTGTCACCAAAGCAGTGCTGTGTGGTTCCTGCTCTCAGATTCTGTCCTTGTGTCTTTCAGGCGTTTCGTGAGGACCAGTCAGTGCCCCCTGGTGTTCATAGTGTCAGACAGCCTGAGTGGAGACGGCAGTTCACGCTTTCTTTTTCCCAAAGACATCCAGGAGGAGCTGGGCATTAGCAGCATCAGGTTCTGGAAACTGTGAATGTGATTTGATAACCAGCTGTTACACACACTTCATCCTAGGCATCTTCAGATCTTGGTTTCACTGAGTCCGTAGTTGCAAACCTTGTGTAGTCAGAGCTCGATTTATTAAATAAGCAGCTAATTATGCATTCAGACCCTGAAATGAACCGTGGGAGGATGAACATGTGGATGCACAGTGCAAAGAAATCAGACCACACGTCTCAGCGACATCTGCGCGCCCATTGCAGCAGGAAAAGATGGGGCGGGAGGCACCTATAGGCATCCCAGGGAGGGGCAGCGGTTATTTCCGGGCCCCAGACCCAGCTACAGCTGCACACACAAAGGCCATTTGCTCAGTTAGTCAGTCACTCACACTTAACCCCCCCACCCACTGATGACCCAAGTCTTTGGCCCATCTGCACACTGTGTCCCAACACCAGTCGTCCACTCAGTTACAACAGACACACAGTAAAGGGACAAGACAGACTGGTCTGGATCTGGGACAAACTGCACCAAGCAGCAGCTGCTCGCTCACCTGGAGGCCCCACCCAGTGGGTCTGTGGACACCCACGAGCCCCCCAAGCGCAGACCAGACATCCCAGTGTGGGCGAAGCAGCCAGGAAGGCGCAGACCTTTACATGCTTACTGGCAGTCTGACTCTGGAGGCATCTACGTACCAATATGAGGTCACATTAAGGCGCCACCTAGTGGCAACATTAAATATGCATACAGTTGTATGTATGTATAATCATGCAGCATGCATAAAATTACACACGAGTTTTGATTTTGTGCATCTCAAAGGCCAGAGAGCTGTTTGTGTTCCTCTCGCTGTATAACAGCGTTTACATGTTTCACACTGACTTCATCATCATCATCAACTTTTATTCGCCACATGCAGTAAACTGCAGTGAAATGAACGTGTGTGTGTGTGTGCGTGTGCGTGCGTGTGTGTGTGTGTGTGTGTGTGTGTGTGTGTGTGTGTGTGTGTGTGTGTGTTCCAGCTTTAATCCAGTGGCTCCAACTGCAATGATGAAGGTTCTCACTTGCATTGCAACCCAGGAGGCAGCAAAGGTGAGACTCTGTTCACATTCATTTGTGTGCGTCTGTGTTTGTTGTCTGCATTGTATTTGTGTGCTGTTCTAAGCAGAGCTGTAGAAGCATGTGCGTCCCAGACCAGACGCTGTTGGAAACACTGTGTTCAGGAAGCTCGGGAGATATTCGCAGTGCCGTCAACAGCCTCCAGTTCTCCTGTTTGCCCACTGATAGCTGTAAGTGTACAAATACATGTTAAATTATCTATAAATGACTTTTGATCCTAATGATTCAGTTTATTCTCACTAAAACTTTTCAGGCACGTCACTGGAAACAGGTTTATGGAGGACAAAGAAGGACAGGTCACTGTGCAGAGCTGGTTCCACAACAAGTCAAAGGAAGAAGAAGTCCAAACAGGAAGAGGCGCTCGCCATTGGAGGGAAGGATGCCTCTCTCTTCTTGTTCAGAGCACTGGGAAAGATCCTGCACTGCAAACGTTAGTCACTCCCACTTTCAGCTTCCTCTCAGCTGCTTTTGTCATCTCTGCAGTGGCAACAGTAAAATGTCTGATCTTTGTCAAAACTTACATTTATCCAAGTGAACAAACTCAGCTAATAAACACCCACTGTTTTCTTTATGTCTTTAACCCACTGACTCTCCCACTGAGCAGGGTGGAGCAGGGTGGAGCAGCTGCTGGGAGTCACATTTTCAGTTAAGGGTCATTAAGAGGCCCTGCTGTATAATTTTAGGTAGATAGTAGGTGAGTGGGTGTGAGCCAATCCTCAGTCACAACAACATTTACAGGAACATTAAAATCATTGAATCAAACCCTGAGGAGATGATGAGGTCACAGCTATCACTAAACAAACTATTACATAATGTGATTTATTACAGAGTTGTAACAAAACAATAGATACAAAGAGTAGTAATTATAAATATCCCAGTATGTTACAGATTAAATGTATACGTCAGACTGCACCATATTTCCTCTGTAGCACATGCAGAGATAGTAAAGGGTGGGAGGTACTGTCCAGCTCTTCCTTATCTGACACCACCTTAAAAAGCTCCAGCTCCATGCCCACAGTGTTACTGGCCTTGTGGATCAGTTTGAGTGTGTTGGGAGTCACGACCCTCGACCTGTGGACTTGCCTGAGTCTTCTTATTTGTCTCTAAACATGGCCGTGAGTGAAAGTGACAGGTGTGGAAGGGGTGTCAGGGCTTTGGCTGTGGTGTGGCTGTGGACTGCAGGCTGACTACAGTAACTCAGTGTTGAATCTGTTGAACACATTCGACCTCCTGGCTCTGTGCTCACGCTGTCAGCTGTGCACTACAATAAAACACATGCTGAATGACCTGCTTATGTTCTGCCATAGTTTCTGTTCTGTTTTTAATATAATTGGTCTGTGACTAACTATAGTGAACAGTAGGGGTTGAGAACGCAGCCCTGCAGGGATCCAGTGCTGAGTGACTTGACTGGACCAACTTTGGGGGGGGGCTGGGGTTGTGTGGGAGGGGTGGTCTCAAACCAGGGAAAGAAGCAGGTGAGCTCCTCTGCTGCTGTCGGGGGTTGGGGGGCACTGGGCTTGGAAGGTGGAGAGGGCCTGGATGCCTGTGAGACCTGGTGGGGGTTGTCTGTGAAGGAGCCCTCTGTCCTCCCCCTGCAGGCCTCCTCGGCCCGTTTGATGCCCCCTCCTCAGGTTGGCTCTGGCTGTGCAGAGAGCCGTCCCTCTGAGCAGAGCCTGGACTTTTCTCATCATCCAGGTTTTTGGTTTGGGAAAACCTGGATAGTGTTGGTCACTGTCACATTGTCTCCAGGTCCAGCTGTCCAAAGATGAAGCAGTCCTGAGGAGAGCATCATCTGGACATGTTTTAATGAACCGGAGGGTGGAGGGGCCCCTGAGGGTGGTGTAGGCAGGGATGAGGAGCAGCGAGAGGCCTGAGGTTACTGTACACATGGTCCAGTGTCCTGGCCCCTCTTGGTAGGACAGTTAACATGTTGGTGGAGTCTGGGGCCGAACATTATTAAAGACCCCAGCAGCAATCTGGACGCCTGCTGGGTGCTCTCTCAGCTGTCTGCTGATGAGAAGTTGGAGGTGGCTGAGTGATGAGCTAACGTTAGCATTGGAGGGGATGTAAACTATGGTTACTATGGCTACCATTAGTCCCCGACTGTCTCAAAGGTAGATAAATAGGCCTGAATGGACATGGCCTCTATGTCTGCAGCCCTGGAGTACATAAGCCCCCACCCCTTCCCTTTGTTTCGGTGCTGGTGGTGTACGGTCCGGACCGTAGCTCCACTGAGGCATTGAGGCTTAGCAGGTGGAGCCAGGACACTGTCGGACAGAACAGTTGGAGTAAATCTTGGATTGTAGCTCATCCGTTGTTTCCTCAGCGTCACTCGCTGTTCCCCGATGACTGAAAGTGATCCGTGCGTCACACAAAGACACAACACGCCATGAAACCATAGAAACAGAAGCTGCGCAGCAGTAAGGAGCGCTGTGACGCTCGTACAGCCGTACCAACTTGAATAGGTAAAGATAAATGAAAGCAATGATCAGACTTTGAGCAGTCTGGCAGGAGTAGAGTTTAATATGCACACTGATGATTTACAGGGAGACGTGATTGAATTTGACTCTAAAAATATATTTTGTATTAGAAGCGGTCTAACATCAGGAGGTATCACAGTGCTCACACACACCTGTGGGATGGCTTTGAATCTTTTTAACATTTTATTTGAAGAAGTTGATGAAGTCATTGAGTTTAAAGGAGAGCTTGGCTCATCAGTGCTGAAGACAAACCTGAGGTTGTCCTCGCATCAGTGATGAGTAGTACCAGGTCCTGCCACCTCTTTATTGTCATTGTTCATTTACAGTGAGATTGTAGGTGCTCCACCGACTGTTCTGGAATAAAATCTAAATGACAGACAGCAGGAATAAATAGCAAACAGGAGAAACTGTACAATCGAGAGGGAGGCACACATTAATGTTAAATGTAAGAAAAATGCAGAACATTGTTTAGAGGAGAAGAGACTCGACACAGTGAAACCAGGACCTGATTCTAGCTGTGAAACACAGGAGGATGTAACACAGCATCGTCTCACTGGCTGCTTGTGACGTCAGTCACTCTGCGCTGACTTTGCTTAATAAATCACATGAATCTAAATCTGCTCGGTCAGTTTGAAACCTTTTAATAATGAAGAAGAAGAACCGTGTTTTTCTCTGGTGTTCTGTGTAGTTAGGGGAGCGTGCTTGCTGTCAGTCCAGCTGCTGTTTCACCTCTTTATCTTCTGCAGGAATGAGCATGTGGATACTAAAGCTGCTGCACTGTGCCTGTGATTGTCATTGACAGGAGAGAAACATGAAGGTGCTGACGGAGCGGAGGGTGGTTGTGGGCGTGGTCTACCGTCCCACCTGCTGCATCATCACAGAGCAGCCTTACTAGTGGACCCTGAGGTGCTGATCAGCTGTTGTATTGATTTATCTTTACTTACAGGAGCATAAACGGTCTTTGGTCTTCTCTTTCTCCTGTCAGCTGGTTGTTGAGCGTTCTCACATGTCCGGAGAGTTCTTCAGCCTGTACCTTCACCAGAACTACTTGGACTTCTTCTGCGAGGTGGAGGATGTGGAAAGAGCCAGCGAGTATCTGTCTGATGCCGACCTTCTCACTGCTGATTGGACGGTCAGTCCTAACATCATTCTCATTTCTGTGGTTGTTATTTCATATCATTGTAACATGTCAATGTGAGGAACCAGCAGCCCGATGCAGGAGCTCAGTCCCTGATCCTTGGAGTCCCGGCAGTGGGCAGTACAGAGATCAGAACCCGGAGATGTGCTCATCTCTGTGCTGAGTGTTTAGACTCTAACACTTCAAAAGGGAACTAAATGAATGAACAACATGGTGCCGGTGAGGATGCTGGCTGTTACTTGGCGTCCTCCTCATTTCTGCATTTTTCGTATGTTTTTAACATTTTTTTTTTTTTTTTAATGTTTTGGAAACGTGATGCACTGATCACCTACGACAGAGAGACTCTTACACAGCCCACAGCATTCACTATCTGGGACCACACCAGCAGACTGGAATGGAGGCTTGTCTCGGCTACGTGATTGGAAAAGAGCCTGATAGCTGATGAACAGACGGCATTCTTCTAGCTAAAGTCCAAACTTTGGAAAACAAGCTGTCTTTATTTGCACGGAGACATGGCTTACTTCACTGGCCTTGGCTGTTGTTGCTGCGGGCATCTCCGCTCACTGCGAGGAGAGGAAGGTGTCGGGACGCTGGGAGGAGGTGGCGTGTGCACACTCACTGAGCGATGGTGTTTGGGTGTACAGTTTGATCTTGGACACTTGATCGGAGAGTTTACAGCTGTGTTCTGTACTGCTGTTTATATCCCCTCCCACGCCGACGCAACGCTGCCACGCGACGAGCTGTATGATGTCATCGACCAGCAGGAAGCACTACACCCTAAAGGGGCTTCCACTGTGACGGGCGACTTCAACAAAGCCAAACTAAAGAAAGCTCTGCCAATGTTCTCCCAGCATGTAGACGCTCCATCGCTCAGCCACAACATCCTGACCAGCCTTCGGCGAATCAGGAAGCTCCGGGCCAGATAACATGGTGCTTTCAAAGCACGCACTCATGAACTGGCAGCTGTCTTCAGACATGTCACTGCTTTTGTCTTTAGTCCCCTCATTTGATGGACCACCATCATCCCCAAGAAACCTAATGTGAGTTTAAAAAGGAGAACACTAAGGTCGATTAGCTCAGAACTTTGTTTTATATCTTCTCTTTGAACAAGATAGAAATGTAGGAGTAACATGGCCTTACAAACCCAGCAGTGACATCTTAAGAGATCCAGCATACGGCTCTTCAATGGGTGTCACAGGGTCCCCAGGAAAAACATTGTAAATGTAAAATAATAAAATAAATATTCTTCTGCTGCACAGTAATGGCAGGTTTGTAATAAGGCAGATCGCGCTAACATAATATGCACTGTTAGTTGATTATTTACCTGCCGCATTAACGGGAGAGGACGTGCAAACATTACCGCTGCTGCCGGGCTGAGATTCACGAGTCCAGAATTAAAAACACGACATTCATTTAAGGTCATCGTGTGTTTTGTGAGCAAATGCTTTTGCATATTCGTAGTGTTTCCTCCCTTAAATGAAATATCTGCTTTGCAAGTATTGCAAGTTGCCCTGTTGTCATCCGTTCTCATAAAGTGTAACCAAACTTTTGAGCGTTTGAGCCGCCGTGTTTCCTGCCAGGTAAATGACGCTCCGCAACGCGGTGACGTCATTCAGGGCGACTGGAATCGATAAGAGAATCGAATGGCAAACAATTCCAAGGAACTGAAACAGTGGGAACCGGTTCTCAACAAGAACCGGGTTTCGACACCCATCCCTAGTCCTGAGGTGCTTTGAGCGTACAGTGAAAGCTCACATCTCCACTCTCTGCTACACTCAGTCCTTTGCCTACAGGACAAACAGATCAGTCGCTCCGCACACGGCCCTCTCCCACCTGGACCATAGGAGCACACATGCTGTTTATTAGCTGCAGCTCTGCTTTCAGTACTATAATTTCATCCAGGCTCAGCATCAAACTTTGGAATCTGCACATCAGTGACTCCTTATCCACCTGGATCCTGGACTTCCTGACAGACAGATCACGGATCAGCAGCGTCACATCTTCTCCTACCAGAAGCTTCTTGTTGACTTATGGCTAAACTGACAATCAGCCGGTCCAGGTGGAGATGAGTGCTTACAGAGCAGAGGTGAGTGCCCTGGCATCGTGGTGTCAGGACAACAACCTGCTGCTCAACGTCAGCAAGACCAAGGAGCTCATTGTGGACCACAGAAAACTGCAGGGTGGAGGGGACACCCCCATTTACACTGAGGGGACAGAGGTGGAGAGAGTCGGATGGTTCCTGGGGATTAACATCAGTGAGGATCTGACCTTCTCACATCACGTGGATGTAGTCACAAAAACAGTGAAACAGCAGCTGTTGTTTCTGCATCGGCTGAGATTTAGCATGGACTCTGTCGATGCACCAGCAAAGTATTCTGTCTGGCTGTAGCTGACCTGCTGTGGCACCTGAAACGCTCTGGACCACCAAGCTCTATGGAGGGTGGTCAGATCAGTGCTGTATATCACCAGGTCTGAGCTACCAGCATCCAGGACCTCTGCAGGCAGCGCTGTGGGAGGAAGGCCCAGTGGATCCTGTTTGATCCCAGCCACCCAAACCATCTACGCTCCTGTCAGGCAGGAGCTACAGCAGAATCCACAGCAGCAGATTCGGGGACCGTTTCTACCCACAAGCCACCAGGCTCGGGCAGCGGTTTGATCCGTCTGTCGTCTCTGCTGGAGTTTAACTGTGAACATCTTGGGTCCAATAATCTGGACTGTTCATATTACAGAAAACCAAGGGAAGAACCCGTATCGCCTCTTCACCTAAAGGCCGGATCGACTCGGCACGGTTCACCACATTCTTCAGGGTTTTCCATTAGGCCACAGTACCTGGTCCCAGGTCTTTTTTTTAGTACCTGAGCAGGCACTAAAATGTGACATCATCAGACTGTATGCCACTGATTGGCTGGTCAGTAGCGTCAGTTGACGAGTCATGAGAACTGCCCGAGTTTGAATTTTCCCCCGAGTGCGACGAAACCCACAGACTGAGCAGCAGGTGTATCCGTGATTCAACGTCCACCTTTTTGGTAGCGCTCGTCTTCCATATTAATTCCACTGTAGGATGCTTGGACACGTTGCTATGACGACAACCTGAACGTCGGCGGAGTGCGACTCTGACTGCAGAAAGATAAAGGCTGTAAAGAAGCCTCAGCTGGTTAAACTGTGTTAAATACAACACACAGTTAGAAGTAAGTTACTTCAGAGAGATAAACATGCCAAGGAGCAAACGCTGGTCCTCAGATCCCTCCTTTGTTCTCACATGTTGTTTTAAAACACCAAGAGGATGATGGTGAAAAGCACACAACCAACAGGCGAGGTCACAATGCCCTAACCCTCAGTGCGGTGGGATCACACCTGCTCGCAGGTCCAAGAGTGGAAACTTCTGTTTTTGCTGCTACAGCAGAGCTGTAAGTGGCCTGTAGTGTACTGCTGCGTGTGCTGTATCTGTGTCTCCTGTATGAATGGCCGTCTGTACTGTTTCCAGAATCGCAGCGTTTTGGGGGATTATGGGTCTTCAGTGGCCACGAGAGGCCTCCTTCACTCCAACTCTCAGCTGGCGTCTGTTGGCTTCAGAGCCCTGCACAAACCCAGCTGGCTGCTCGTCAACAGGAAGGTGAGTGACTGAGATCAGATGTCACAGCATCTGGAGCTCAGCTGTTAAACATTTAGTGTTACTTTATTACCTGTGACATTTCAAATGAGCAGCATGAATTTACACTGGACTGTCTTCATGAAATGGATTCTGTAGTTATCAGTAACTGGTTCAACATCTGCTTCCAAACTTCACTCATCAGCTTCTTTTTGTGCTCTGACTTTTCTCTTTTGTGCTATTTAAACTATTCAGCTTGTGTCAGTAAAATCTGACAGTATTTTCATGGAGGTTCATGACGCGACTCTAAATGCTTCTACGTGTTTTCAGCTACAGGCACCATTCAAAGTTGATACCAGGACATTGTTCCAGTTTCATGCTTCATCGTCAGCTTCAGTCAGAGACACACTGAGTGTAGGAGGGATGATAGAGTTCATCCTTCCTCTTCATCTGCTGCTGAGCCCATATTTTGCAGCCATAATTTTACCCACAATTCATAGAGCCACACTTCTTCTTTCAAATAGCTCGTCTCTCCAAACTAACAAATGCAAACATTTTGATGAAAGTGGATCCAAGCAGGAGGAGAACCTTCTAACTGAAGCATGGGGGGATATTTTAGTCTGTCTGAACAGCAGGACAGACCCTGTTTTTGTCCTCTGATGATCACATGTTTGACATCAGGAACATAACAAAAATATGTTTGTGTAGAACTTCTTGGCACTGAGTTTAAAAACCATTGCTTAGTGTCCTGGATTTAGAAGCAGTCCATTGATGGCTGCACCAGGCTCAGTAAGAGGGATTGGTCACAGAGTAACATGATGTGAGCCATCACTGCAGCTCAGCTGTTGGTAGGAAGGGAACAATAAACCACCCAAACCATATCTGGCCCTCTGTGGGAAAGTATTTGCCCAAAGCCCACAGTGACAACGAAACGTCTGGAAAAATATTCTGTGAACTGAAGAGTTCAGTTTATTTTGACAGGTTTGAGTCACAGCTGGTGCAGCACTAACATGGCATTTGATAAAACATCATCACACCAGTCAAACGTGGTGGTGGTGGTGTGCTTTGCATGGCTTACACGTGAAATCTGCTCTCTACCAGGAAACTGAACGAGAATGTCAGAAACAAACCAGGTTCACCTCTGAATGACTGATGAAGACACTCCAGCACCTTCAGTTTTTAAAAAGGCCCAAACCCCATCGGCATGAAGCTAAACAAGGGCGATTGTGGCTCAAGAGTTGGCAGTTCGCCTTGTAATTGGAAGGTTGCCGGTTCGAGCCCCGGCTCGGACAGCCTCGGTCGTTGTCCTTGGGCGAGACACTTCACCCGTTGCCTACTGGTGGTGGTCAGAGAGCCCGGTGGCGCCAGTGTCCGGCAGCCTCGCCTCTGTCAGTGCGCCCCAGGGTGGCTGTGGCTACACTGTAGCTGCCATCACCAGTGTGTGCATGTGTTCGTGAATGGGTGGATGACTGGATATGTAAAGCGCTTTGGGGTCCTTAGGGACTAGTAAAGCGCTATATAAATACAGACCAGTTACCATAAACAGGCTGTTCATGCTTAACAACCCTCCAATGTGGCTGAATTCAAACGGTAAGGAACAGTTGGCCTAAACGTCTCCACATCGGTGTGAAAGACTCGCTGTGACTAATCATAAAGGCTTGATGGCAGCTATTGCTGCAGTCGCCTAGTGGGACGACTGCCAGTGAAGATGCTGTTAAGCCCAGTATGTGCAGGTGTCCTCTGAGTGGGAGACATTTAGAGCGCTTGCTATGAAGGAGATGGTGTGTAGCTCCAGGACACTCTTTGGTAGTTCGTTGTCAGATGCAGAGCCATCAGGTGAGCCACACCCTGGTGTGCTCTTTTCATGACCTGAGATGCTGAATACGAGCTGCGTTGGTCTGCTCTCGGGTTGCTTCCTGGATCGCTCTCTGTGATAACAACGAGGATATTTGTTGTAAATGGGGGGGTCCTCCCAACCCACTGTAGTGCAACATGATCCTACTGTCTCTGTATTCTTGTTGAGAGATGACCCAATGCCACAGAAGGTGTTTGGCTCCCTCTTGTGGCAGAACCGGGTGTTGCAGTCCAGGGGATGTGCAGCCTATGCATGCATGGGCGGCACATGTTTGGCCAGGTGTCATGTGGCTGGACACCGCTGAGGACCTTCTCTTGTGGGAGATGCTAGGCCGTCCTCTTCCTCTGGGGGACCAACTGTCTGTGACTGGGGGACCCTGAGTGGCAGTAGGTGGGATGTGTTTTCTAGGCCAGTGGGTTTGGATACTGGGATCCTGTGGAGCTGTCTGCAGGGGATTTTAAGTGTCAGCATGCTGGCTGGTGCCCAGTGACCTGGACAGACATGCAGCGAGCGGGTGGAGGTGTGGGCACGGCCTGGGTCTATGAAGGCACAGCTGCACGGCGTCGCCCTCTTTCTTTTTCTCTTCACGCTGCCGTGGCAACGGTGGTGCCAAAAGGGCCAGCGCCTGGATGCACTCATCAGAGATGTCACGTTTCCTTTTTCAAGAACACCGACAAATTCCGCCACCTTACCTCGCGTCTGGACGATGGTGCTGAAAGCCCTCTGTGGCTGCTCCGGTGAGGTGGAGACGTGATGGAGCCCAGCTCCTCCCAAAGCTCACTGCCATCAGTTGAGCAGAGTTTGTGGTCCCTCAGATCTGTCAGTCCATGTACACTTTTCAGTTGGACAGTTTCACCAAACACTCGCTCCCTTACAGCCCTGCAGTGGCTTCAGTCCCCTGTGAAGTTTGGAGCGTCATAGTGATGTTTCTTATTTGGATCATTGCTCCTGTACAATAAGAGTGTATTTTTCAGGGGATGCAGTTTGATGCAAATCATTCCAAACTGCACATAGTGACCAGTGATGGTGTGCTAACTCTGCTGTTGTCCCTGGCAGCACTGGGAGAACTGTGTGGCTGCCCAGTCCTTGTTCCGGAGCTTTTGCCTGACTCCGCTCAGCCTGCAGACTGAGCTGCTTCCATACTTGGCCAAACTCACCAACCCTATGAGGAACCAAGGTAAGGCCCACGGGTACACGGGGGGTACTTTCAGGGAAAACCTGTTTTATTAAGGAGTGGAGTTTGCAGACAGATGTTCGTTTGTGCCACAGCACCTCATTAGAAGTGTGACTCTGCAGCATCACTCGGAGGATCCAAACAGCACTGACAGCGCTCCAGTTGTTCCACTTTTTTTTTTTTTTTTAAATACTTTCTCGCAAGGGAAACCAACACATTCACATATTCCAAAATACACAACGCCTTGTTTTACTTACACATACTACATATTACACAGGTGCATGTTCCATTCAAACAAATTCGCAGCTGTCCCTCTGCATCACAGAGGTATCAGTTTCTAGTCTCTTGACGTATAACGATCCCATCGTTCCCAAAGTCTCTCTCCTTTCTCCTTCTGTAGCCGCAGTGAGAGGGTAATCAGCCTATGCATGCATGCGCTGTCAGCATTTTCCAGATGCACTGCAGTGTAGCAGTGACACATGTAGTGTAATAGTAGTGACACAGCGTTAGTCAAGCCTGTTTTCACTGGAAACTTTCAGTATAACAGTTTAACAATACCTGAAGGAACTTCACAGTATTGTTACCTGAGCACGCTGACCGTGAACAAACATCCTTCCTGGGATGTTGTTCGATCTTTTTAACCAGCTGCTTAAAGCCCTCCATTGCATCCATGTCACTGCTCAGTTCCAGTCACAGAGAGGTGCAGCAGTGATGCTCAGCTGGGCTGGTTGTAGTTTTTGCCTTAGAGCAAAGCAGGTTTGTTGTTTCCACCTGTCACCGTATCCATCACTCAGTATGATTTATTTAATTATTTTTGTGACTCGTGTGAAAATGATTCCTGATGTTGTCACAGAGTGACACAGACAGCACAGCTGTGTGGCCCCCTTACAGAGCTCAGAGCCGAGCATCATTACTGTGAGAATCACATGTTGAGTCAGTGGTAGTTGTTGCAGTGAATTGAGGCATCACTCACATACCTGATGTAATGTTAGTGATGTTAATGTGCTGAGCACAGCTGTGGACTCATGTCTGTGCTGCTCTGTTCCTACAGACCAAATCACATTTATCCAGGATGTGGGGCAGATGTCACTGAGGAGATTCTCCAGCAGGTACCACACTCTGTCATTTACTGTCAAACAGCACAGGATGTCTTTATTGTCACTACACAGTTGCAGGAGAGCAGGTAGAACAGGAGTGATTGGACTGAGGGTTGGATGGCTGTTTTCTTTCACCAGCTGTTTGGTCCTTGTTGCTGTTCTTTCTTTCGTTTCCTGGAACATGTCAGTAGGTTGGACGTGGTGCGCTTGTTTTATCAGCTCTGTTTGTGTGGCTCCAGCAGGCTGAGGTCATCATAACTGTGATCAGACCGAAGAACAAATGTTTCTGTTGTTTTAACAAAGTAACGATGTATTCTGACAGAGCAGTAATAATGCCAACAGAACTTTGTGTGTTCTACTACAGCTGCTGCAGTGTTCATATTTGCTATTGTTACAAATGTACATGTTTTAAGAGTTTTCTTCTTTTGTCTCTTTAAAGTTCTAGTTGAGCTCCTGTTACCGTGGATACTGTAACACATCATAGTGGTGTCCCGTGTCAGTGACCTCACGTTTTAACCTGATCTTTGACCTCTGATCTTTGGTTTTCTCTTGTGTGTCCAGATTAAAACCAGAGGCTCTGACAGACAAAGAATCAGGCGAGCTGGAAATGGACAGTGAGGTGGAGGAGAAGGAGGAGGTGAAAGAGGCAGGTGGTGCTGAGGAGGGTCTGCCAGCCAGCCAACCCCAGCCCACCTTAAATCAAGTCCTCCTAGAGGACGAAGACCTGACCATAGAGGAATACATCAGTGACTGAGCCCTCTGTGCTGTATCCACTGATACGTTTGTGTTCTAGAGGAAGTTCTCTGCTTTGTGAATAAGTTGTTGAAGTTGGTACTTTTCTAAGTCACAAACCCACGGTGGCCCCCAGCGTGACTCCCAGCAGACCCAGCTCCTTCCACAGATGAGTGTTTCTGCCTCTGAGGTATCATCACCTGTCCCACAGAGCCTGCATGTCATCCTGTAGTTTTACACAGGCTGATAATCCTGAGGATCGTTCATCGTTACAATAATCTAGAAATCTCTCAAAGTGAAGCTAAATTATTTGGTTCTGTCAGTTAAACTTATTATTTATTGGTTTTGCTGAGTGACTGTTCAGGATCGATGACTGTTCCCCGTTACAGTCTGTTTAGTAAAGGATCAAGTGTATGAATAAATGTAAGAAATGAATGCAGTCTTATTGTTGGACACACCTTCTTCCAATATTTACTCAACAGTTTCTAGTGACGCTCTGCAACATGCTCCATCTGCTGATGGTGACTCACTAAACTCCTCCATCATAAAGTTGACTGCGTGAATGAAACAACCAGAGTGTGATAGCGTTGAAAGCAAAGGTGGACTATTACAGAAACATCTACAGGTATAAAAACACAGCATCACAAACTGTGATCCTCAAACACGCCTGTCAACAGAACCTGTTTCACCTGAGCACCACTGTCAGTCACACGGTGCTGTTAGCATCACGCATGTGCCTTTACATCGATGTAGTTTCATGTCATGCTTATCGCAGCCTGAAGGATCCAGTGCTGAGAGCTACATCTGATTACCTGTTGGTATATTTGTTGTAGAGAAATGACCGAAGTGCTGCACTCTGATTTATTCAGGTTGTGTTGGACAGAACTAGGAGACGTCTTGATGCTCGATCATCCAGGTAAGAAAATCCAAAGGTTGATTCTGTTCATGTGGACGTTTCAGTGGGAGAAACGTTTCATCATCATCAGGTGACTTCTTCCGTCTCAGCTGACTGCAGGTTTCCAACCTTAGAAACAGGACATGTGCACAGTGACTGAAACTAGCAGCACTGATTGAACACTGGGCTGGGGAGGTCAGTTCCATACAGGGATGCTTCCCCACACTGAGGGCCCAATGGATTGGGCCATGGAAAGTCTTGGAAAAAGGTTTATGAAAACATGGATGACCTAACAGCGCCACACACGGGAAACTTAGGCTTTGTTAGGTCGTCATTGGAGTTTACTGGCTGATTCATCACAAGAAACGTCAGTTGCAACCACAGACTTTAATATATTGAAGAAGTGTTTTGTTTTAAATAAAACTTTTTTTTAATTTTTTTTTTATTTTTTATAAATGCTGGTGGTTGTTCATTAAACTTCGTTTGCAAATGTGACCTGTTCAGAACTAATGATTGTTGGTAAGTTCAGCACAAGGAGCTGGGTCAGGTCACCTACCAGTGCGAGGCCGGTGGTTTGATCCGCGGCTACTCCAGTCTCCAAGATACTAACCTCAAATTGCTCTCTGGTGCATTAATGGGACTGAATGTGTGACAATGTTAGAAAAGGTGCTTATATTTGAATTGGTGAGTGAGATGTTCTAGTAGAAAAACACTTTACAGGGAAACGACTAACTAATGTTAGTTTGGTCCTCACGTCTCCGAGTACAGTTTAACTCATGTTGTTATGCCCGTCATTGTGGAGGAAGCAAAGAAAGAAAAATATATATGAAGAAATATTCTTGGGTAGATCGTCTACAGAGACATCCCCCCCTTTTCAGGTAAGCTTCTCTTCCACGTTAAAGAAGTCTATAACAATCTGTAACCATGTTTTTACTGCACAATCAACAGTCTGACGCACAGCCGTCTGATACACGCAACAGTAAAAACTGTTAGAGAAAAATGTGTCTTTTAATAACTTCTTTCTTTATGCTGATTCTACATTAGGGTAGAGAAACCGCAACACGTTGCAGCAACACGTTGCAGCAACACGTTGCAGCAACACGTTGCAGCAACACGTTGCAGCAACACGTTGCAGCAACACGTTGCAGCAACACGTTGCAGCAACACGTTGCAGCAACACGTTGCTTCTCCTGAGCACAGCTGTGTGTTGCCTCAACAGTGAAAATCATGTAAATTAAGATGAGAAATTAATTGATTGACTTCTGTAAACGCATCATATTATATTCCGAGGTGTTTTTAAGGTATGAGTGTGTAGACTTATAATAAACAATGCATGATAATAATGCTGGTTAATAAACTTCCCAACTAGACACATAACGATGAACTGTTGAGTGCAACTTTTATTTCTGTGCTGAGGTATTTAATCTTCATGCGACTACTCTTTAAAAACGATGAAAGAAGCCTGTGTAAACAAACATAACCAGTTAATATAAAAACCAGTTAATCTGACACACCGGAAGTCGTTTCGTGTTGGCGCGTGCACTGTGCTGGAGGTTTCAGACGCGGTTGGTCGCTGCTGGGCGAAAAGCTGTTTTTGGACTTTCTAATGTGTATTTTTACTTTCTTTTTTCCGTCTCCGCTTTAACTTCGCAGGTTTCGCTCTGAAACTATAGTTTCATTAAAACGGATCTTCATCCGGGTCGGAGCAGACGCAAAAGCTTACCTTTGTCTCAGGTTCGCAGGTAAGAGGAAGTCATTCAGAAAACAGCATAAATTTTGACATTTTAAAAACACTTCATACCTTTAATGCACGTTGTTTCTGTCACATGTCGTCTAATAATCATTTGTATTCTTTTGCTTTGTGTGTTTAGTCTCTGCTGTATGATAGTTTTGTTAGCCTCCACTTAAAGTAATGTAGTCAAGCTAGCTCCCACGTGCTGCAGCAGAGAAGTGATTTCAAAATAAAAGCGGCGAGCTGGCCAGCGTGATTTCAAGATGAGCAACGAAAAAGATGAGATACAGACTCATGCATAAATACAACAAAGGAATATAAATGTATGCAAAGGTAATAATTAGAAAGTAGCATTGATGCACATAATAAATTGGAGAATAAGACTGTGTATTAACATTAAAAACAGTCAAGTAGTGGTTTCTGAGTTCAGCGTGGACGTGGCTGGAGAGTAAAAACTGTTCAGGAGTTGTCCTGTGTGAGTTAGGTCGTTTGGAGGTGTGGCCCCTGATTGACCTGAGGTGCGTCTGGAGGGCAGGGGGTCAAACAGGTGGTGAGTGGGATGTGAGGGGTCACCTGTAACAGCCCTAGTTTTCCTGAGACAGGAGGAGCTGATGATGACCTCGAGTGGTAGCAGCGGGCAGCCATTGATTTTGGTCAGTGTTAATGAGCCTCTGCGCAGCCTCCTTGTTCTCTTTTGGCCCCTGTGTACCAACACCAGGCAGGAGGAGAGCACGCTCTCCACTGAGGAGTGGTGGAAGGCCAGCAGCTCCTGGTCCAAGTTTTTCTTCCTCAGGACACGGAGGAAGTGCAACTGAGGTTGGTGGCGACGTAGGTGCCCGAGAAACCTGAAGGTGGAGACAGTTTCCACCTGTTTTCCATTTTTAATGAGAGGGAGTGGACTCGTCTGTGCCTCCTGAAGTCCATGATGAGTTCTTTGGTTGGATGTTCAGTTTCAGGTGGTTTTCTGAGCAGCAGCAGGACAAATTCTCTACCTCTGCCCTGCACACTGTCTGATGTCTGTTAGAGATGAGACCAGCCACGGTGGTATCATCGGTATACTTAATGATGACGGTGGTCGGGTGGGTTGGAGACTGGGGCCGGTTGGTGAGGAGGTCTTTGGCCCAGGGGAAGGTGGCAGAGGGGATGTTCTGGTGGTCCAGTTCGTTGATTTTTGGGATTTTTGTGTTAAACGCTAAACTGTAGTCGACGAGGAGCATCCTCACGGAGCTCTTCCTGTTCTCCAGATGGCTCAGTGCTCTGTGGAGGCTGATGGTGATGGTATCCTCTGTAGGCTGGTTTGCTTTGTAAGCAGACTGGTGGGTATCGAGACAGGAGTGGAGGCTGAAAGCCTTTATTGTCATTATACGCAGTATAACAAGATTAAAAAGCAGCTCCATAAAAGTGCACATATGCTAGCACATTATAAGAAAGCCTATAATAAAATAACCATAAGAATAATATAAATACACAGCACAAGAGTGACAGAGTTTGAGCACCGACAGTTTAAAACAGACATGAGTTCAGAGATATTTCAGTGCAGATTACTTTGGTGCAAGGTTGAGTTTGGTGATAGCTTTGGGGAAGAAGCTGTTCCTGAGTCTGTTCTGGCCCACATGGATCTGAAGCGCCTGCCAGAGGGCAGTAGGTTAAAAAGATGGTAGCCGGGGTGGGTAAGGAGGGCAGGGTGTTTCTGGCCCTGCTGAGACAACGGGAGTTATAGACGGCAGACGAGGAGGGCTGTGGGCAGTGGATGATTCTTTGTGCTGTGTTCACCACCCTCTGCAGTCTCGTCCTGTCTGCCTCCGTGCAGCTGGCGTGCTGCACTGTCACTGCATAGGTCAGCAGGCCCTCGATGGTGGATCTGTAGAAGGTCACCAGCAGTGTTTAGTTGCTCCTTCCTGAGGAAGTGTAGCTGCTGCTGGGTCTTCTTGCCTCCACTTGCTCTACACATTCACCGTTTATGTGCAGGGCGGCACAGCCTGAAGTCCAGGATGAGTTCCTTGGTCTTGGTGATGTTAAGTGCCAGGGGTCTGTAGGTAGTCTGTGATGTGCTGAGACACTGAAGTAAAGATGCCACTGAAGGCTGTGAGGTGGGAGTTGGTATATTCTCATTAACTATAGCTGCCTTTCCCAGCAGCAGGTTGGTTTTTCTAGTCCATGCTAGTTCCACTTCTTTGCCACTGATGTGCACTGGTGTGTACATCCTTCTTTCTCCTGAAGCAGATGATCACTTCCTTTGTTGTCTTCATATTGAGTGGAAGGTTATTGTCTTTAAATCACACTGCAGCTGTGTTGCACTTCCTCCCTGTAGGCAGATCAGCCTCACCACCGATGTGTCATCAGCAAATCTGACCGTGACACTGGTGTTATGTGATGGGGTGCAGTCATGTGTGTACAGGAAAGGGCTTAACAACAACCTTGTGGGGCTCCAGTGTTAGAGCGGGGGCGTGATTGGTGCTCATCCAGACTGTTAGTCAGGAAGTGCTTCATCCAGAGGCAGATGTTGGTCTGTTTGCCCAAGTTGGACATTTTGAAGAAGCCTGCTGTACAGGGTGGTGTTAGCAGCACACGCAGCAGCCATGCACATGTCCCTGGCTGTTCGATTGCACTGCAGTTTCCATTTTAAGCTATAAATGCTGACAGATTTTGCCTCAAAGTTAATGCGGTGCTGCAGTCACAGGGTGATCTACCAACAGTAATAATAATTTACTGACAAAGATGCAGCAGGTTCACTTCAGTGATAACCAGCTTTCTGCCAAGAGGAAGAATGATCAGCTCGAAAATCAGCAGACCTGAGGGAGTGATGTCAGCCTTTCCAGAATAATCCGGTGCAAGCTCAGGTTCCTGCTTCCCTGTGAAACAGCAGGGCAGTGTGTACAGATGAGAGGACGGTGAAGGAAGATGTTTCTTATAGATACAGATACAAATCTGTGTGCACTGTGCAAAGGGCTCCGAGGATTAAGACACAGATGCCGTATTTATCCAGAGGGAGCAGCGCAGATCTCCTTTTGAAAGTCATTCCTGATCAATCCTAACACTGTTGTTTTCTGTATGTATCATGTTGCTTTCTTCATCCACCCTGACACTGCAGTGTCACGTTTGTCTGCATGTGTTTGATGTTCACATTCAGTGTAGGTGGCAGCATTTGTGTCTGTGCTGTATGTGGAATGGAGACTTTGAAAAAGCACTTCATCATAGGCACAACTATAACCATCTACTATAGTGCTGTTCGATATAACGATGTATATCAGATGACGATATAAAAACATCTATCGTTTCATTTTACGCTATCGTTTGTTTCGTGGTGTCGCAAAATAAACTGTTTACGGTAATATTTGTTCATGGTTCTGATGGTCACTGTAGTGGTTATATTAATAAAGTTCTCTCTTTCTCTTATATTTAATATAACCACACTACAGACGGACAAGCGCCTGTTTTTATGCGTTGTCGTTAGCAACAACGACGGTAACACCATGGTGTGTCCGCTTGTTTATGTTCCACATAAACTTTTCACAATAAAGCTCAAGATCCTGTTGAGACTTTTCAAAATAAACTGAATCACGTGAAAGAGCAGATTATTTACGGATGAGAAGTAGAAAAGAGCCGCCAGGTGCTAAAAAATAAACCTTAGACTCAAACATTAGAACAGGCTTTTCCCCGCAGCACGCCGTGTAATAAATACTCACAAAGAAAACGGCGCCGTTACAACTTATGTCTAAAAATGTATCGTTTCATGCATCGGTTAAAACACTCGACTCCAGCTACATGACACGCAGCTGGAAACACTTCACGCAAGTCGAGCTGCTCGAGATTCACAGAACTTACAGAAAATGTTACATTGTTGTGATTTATATCGTTATCGGACGATAGATGTCTTATATCGGGATATGAGGTTTTCGTCATATCGCACAGCCCTAATCTACTATACACTTAAAAAAATGAAGCAACATGTTGAAACACATCAGATCTCGATGGGTCTTGATGTCACTCATGTGCTTGTATGTATGGCTGATACGGTCCAGGCGTGCTCTTAATGAGATGATGGATGGTGTCCTGGGGCTCTGCTCCCAGAGCTGGACCAAGGCATCACCCAGCTCCTGAACAGTCTGAGGTGCAACCTGGTGGATAAACTGAAACATAAAGTTCCCGAGGTGTTCTGTTGGATTTAGGTCTGGCAGCCACAGAGGCCAGTCAATGGGTTCAATTCCTTGATCCTCTAGGACATTGGTGTCCAACTCCAGGCCTGGAGGGCCGGTGTCCTGCAGGTTTTAGATGCGTCCTTGATCCAACACAGCTGATTTAAATGGCTAAATTACCTCCTCAACATGTCTTGAAGTTCTCCAGAGGCCTGGTAACGAACTAATCATGTGATTCAGGTGCGTTGACCCAGAGTGAGATCAGGACACCGGCCCTCCAGGCCTGGAGTTGGACACCCCTGCTCTAGGAACTGCCTGGATACTTGAGGTTGACCATCGTCGTGCACCAAGAGGAACCCTCGACCCACTTCATCAGTGCACCTTGGACAGCAGGTCCAAGGAGTTCATCCCGATACCTAATGACAGTCAGGGTGCTAGTGGCTAGCCTGTAGAGGTCTGTGTCCCTCCGTGGACATATCCCCAGGCCATCACTGACCCACTGCCAAACCAGTCATAGTAAACGATGTTACAGGCAGCATAAAGTGGCTCCTCCTTCCACGTCTGTCTCTTACTTTCAGCTGTAGTTACACCCATTACTGTAACAAGTGCAGTGTGTTACTTTGCAACAACTGTCCGTGTTATCCTCATCCACGTTATTGAACAGAAAACGAGGCTGCATTTCATGTTCCTGGAGCTTCTTATCAACAGTGTCATGCATTTTAATGTTATATTATAATGATTACATGTACCTCATTTACAATGAAACAAGGAAAAATGCAAATAAAAAATTTCTACACATTCAGGCAAAAATCATAAAAATTCCATCCAGACTTCTGTACTTGGTGTACGTAGGAATATCTAAGGACTGGCTACTTGTCTATACGCAGTATTTAAATACTTGTGTTGACCACCTGTGATGAAACCAGTATGTGGCCTGTGTCCAGTTTAGCTGGGACCTTTTTCAGATGGAGGAGCTCAGTGAGGACTGCAGCCTGAAGGATGACA
>NC_140607.1:1424926-1452426 GCF_057381915.1 Diplotaxodon limnothrissa | reverse complement strand
GTGCACGTCATGCATTTAATGTAAGACTGAGCCGTATGTTTCACGTGTAAAAACATTTTCCTTTAGTCAAACTGAAACTAGTTTCTGTAGTTATAAACTGCATAAAAGTCCCACAGAAATCTGTTGATGACTGAAAACTATTGTGTGTGTTGTTCACAGGCCATTCTTGACAAAGCTACAAGTCACACTAAAAGTGTGCTGCAGAAAACTGAGGAGAAAGCCAAAGCACTCGAGAAGGTAACGTCATTTCTGGTTTATATAAGAGCAACTCAATTAAAAGTACATAAATTAAAAAAAAATATAAAAGAAACTCAGATAAGGTTGTAAGGAATCGATCTGTTAGTGCTAAAATTCTTCTTTCCTGCTCAACATTCATGAACTAAGCTATTCCTGTTTAACACAACTCTTGTAAAAAGGTTTTTCCATTTGCAGTTACATGCTGACCAGAGGTTATGTTATCAAGGGGGGCATTTGCCCCCTGTAGGGTCTCCCACAGCAAATTGGTCCTGGGTGAGGAAACAGTCATAGAGCGATTCAGAAGACCCCTATGAGATCAAAGGAACAGTTCACCCTGCCTAGTATAACATTACCGGGACCCTAAACCTAACCCCGGGAGGTTGCTCACGGGCGAACATCTGGTGGTCGGGCCTTAGCTTATGGGGCCCGGACTGGGCACAGCTCAAAGGGGCATGAGCTAGGGCTGCTCGATTATGGCAAAAATGACAATCACGATTATTTTCACTGAAATTGAGATCTCGATTATTTGACGATATTTATTTAACAATAACAATGTGTTGAATAATGACTTTAAAGATTGTCAAAAAATAATAATAAATAGTGCAAATACTGATAACAGTGCAAATGTTTGCAGTATAAGAAATAAATGAAAAATGTAAACATCTGTGTTTAGTGAACTTTGCAGTGTTGCTCTGTGGTGCAGCTACGACACCGTAGCAAAGTTTACACACTGTGTCTACTTGGTGCACGTCTGACTCCGCCAACCCATAATGTTTCCACACCACTGAAGTTTTTTTTACCTCTTTTCAACCAACAGCAGTCACTCTCCTCTCCAAATAACTTCTGCTCAGCTTTCCGAGCTTCCCTCGGGTCCTCTTAATCAGCGGTCCCCAACCCCCGGGCCTCGTACCGGTACCGGTCCGTGAGTCGTTTGGTACCGGGCCGCGAGAGTTGAGGCTCAGGTGTGAAATGTCTGGTTTTCAGGGTTTTTATCGGTTTTCAGCGTTATTTTGTTATCGTTTTTATCATTAACTCGGTTTTCCTGGGTCTTTTCACGTGTGTTATGAATAAATCTTCTTTTTTTCGGTACAGGTACTAGTTTTATTTTGTTGTATTTATCCGCGACACCTTAAAGGCCGGTCCGTGAAAATATTGTCGGGCATAAACCGGTCCGTGGCACAAAAAAGGTTGGAGACTGCTGTCTTAATTGTTGTGACGCGTGTTCGAAATGCAGAGAGGTGCGCTCGATTTGCCAAACGGAGCAGCGCGAGAGTAAAGCACGAGGGAGGGGCTAAAAATCGGCTCAGTCATTTTTAATGTTCGATTAATTGAGCAGCCCTAGCATGAGCCTATCCTCCTGAAGCCCCACCACCCGCAGGAGGTGCCGTAGGGGTCGGGTGCAATGTGTGTTGGGCGGTGGCAGGAGCGGAGGCCCTGGCAGACTGATTCCTGGGTACAGACACTGGCGGTTGGGACATGGACTGTCACCATTCTGGTGAGAAAGTTGTCTGAGTTAGTGCGTGAAGTTGAGAGGTACTGGATAGATATAGTTGGGCTCACTCTCCAGTCTCCTGGAGAGGGGCTGGACTCACTTCATGACGTCCTCTAGTGCAGCGGTCCCCAACCACCGGGCCACGGACCAGTACCTGTCTGTGAGTCGTTTGGTACCAGGAAAGAGGCTCGGGTGTGAAATGTATGGTTCTTATCATCAACTCTGTTTCCCTGGGTCTTTTCCAGTTATGAATGAATCTTCTTTTTTTTGGTACTGGTTTTATTTTGTTGTATTTATCCGCGACACCTGAAAGGCCGGTCTGTGAGAATATTTTACAGATGAGAGGAGGTTCACCCTGAGCACATGTGACTGAAGCAATGGAGAAAGACATGTTTATGTAACATCGTTCAGCGTGACTGGTTTGGTGGCATATCCATGGAGTACACAGACCTCTACAGGTCATTAGGTACTGGGATCAAATCCTTGGATCCACAGACATTGTCATATGCTGGTGCAATGATTCCTGTGTTTCTCCTGGTGCATGACGACGCCCGGCCTCATGTGCTGAGAGTGTGCAGGCAGTTCCTGGAGGATGAAGGGATTGACACCATTACCTGGCACCCACGCTTGCTTGGCCTAAATTTAGTAGAACAGCTCTGGGACATTGTTTCAGTTCATCCAGCAGGTATCATCTCAGACGACTCGGTTCAGTGAGGCCCTGGTCTGGAGGAGATGCTGCAGGACACCATCCATCATCTCATTAGGAGCATGCCTGGATGTCATTGGGCATGCACAAAGCACCTGAGAGCCAAACAAACTACCGAGCACTGTTTTGAGTTGCTCAATGAAATTTCAGACTGCTGCATAATTCTTTGATTTTCGAGGTGTCTTTGAAATCTACCCTCTACAGGTTGAATTTCATTTTGATGATGTGGCATCCTTTCATTCTTAACACATTATTCATGTCAGCATAGATATCAGCATGATGTTTTTCCCCTACTGACATCTGAAGTGGTCCTTTTTTTCAGCAGTGTACTAGCAATCCAGCGTTAAATGGGAATTGCTCTCTGAGAGCATTTTTATGTTGTCAAAACAAGCATGAAAACTGTTAAAGTTTAACCAAGTCAAGGAGACGACAGAGTTGATGTGTTTATTGTAACAGACACCGACGTCATCATAGTATCAGAAAGAGTATGAAATGTGGGCGATTAGACTGTACATTTGAAAACTGATCAGAAACTGCAGATAAATCCTTCATCGCTTGCAGGAGGTGAACAGTTTGCAGTGGGAGCTCAGCTTCTCTCAGGCTCAGATGAAGAAATCTGAGCAGTCCTGGGAGCACAAGCACAACAGGTCAGATTAACTCTGCATACACTTCTGTCTCTGGTCTCTTACCTGCATCATAACGCTGCTGCTTTATGATCAGAATGTCAGGTGAGAACAAGATTCTGACTGACAAGTTGCAGGAGATGGAGAGTGAGAGCCAGCAGCTCCGAGCAGAAAACTCTGGTAAATGAGTCCAACACATGTAGTTGCTTGTATAAGTTATATGTGATGCAGAGGGTTAACGTGTGTCTGTCTGCAGCCTTGAAGCGACAGTACGTGGAACTTTTCTCCATGCTGAACGTGAAGGAGCAGAGAATTTACCAAGCCACCAAACCTCAGTACAGCCTGGACACCGAGTCAGGTGTTCTGGAGGTGAGAGACGATGGGGGATGAACGTGAAGGAGCAGAGAATTTACCAAGCCACCAAACCTCAGTACAGCCTGGACACCGAGTCAGGTGTTCTGGAGGTGAGAGACGATGGGGGAGGTCGCTGGGTGGGATAGCACGCTGTGATTCTCAGCAACACAAAAGCTGCTTAAAGCATTTGTGCTGATTTGAATGTTGTTATGGCTCATCTGCTTTCTAGCATTGACTCTTTGATGCAGGAAGTCACAAACCGATCAACATCAGCAACAAGAATTTACCCTACCAAAGAGCACAGCAGGGCCAGTAATAGGTAAGGGTTTGTACGCCTCAGCATCTACACCCAAATCTGTGAATGCAATGAGAACGAGGCGACGTAGGGTCGATGTCATAGATGTGTCTGCTAAGAATCTCGGAGCAGTTTGACTCTCGGTGACCTCGACCTCAAGGTCAAGCTATCTGAAAGGTTTGTGGATACAAAGACTCGAGAACGAGGTGATTTGAAATGATACCATAGGTGTGTCTACGAGGAGGGCGAGGGTCCACACCAAACATCATATCAGAAACAATAAGACCTTCACACTGTTTACCTGAAGCGTGTTTACTGATTGCATGTGTTGTTACACTGAAAGGTGAATGTGTTGTCATTTGTGTTGAACAGCTATGATGAAATAAAGTTTGTAGCCCCTCACTTAATGCTTTAAAGCAATAAATAAGATCAAATATAACAAGTAAGTCGTTATGTAGTGAATAATGATCAAATAACAAACAGTTTTGCAGTTATAAGTGTAACTGTAGCAGGAGACCACGCTACCACATACAACAGGTAACCAGGCTGCAGCTTCCAGGTGTTTCACTAAATAAGAGGAATACGTTATTAGATGCACAGCTGGTGTGTGATCACTCCCTGAACCACTCTGCCACAGCTGGGCAACACAGTTAATTATCATTAACTTGCACTTGTACTCAGTCGTATCCTTTCTAATCTCTGTTTTCCAGTTGACTGTACTGGGAGCCTGCCAGTGTGCGTTTGATACTGAACCGTGTCCATGTAGTCGGACTGCTGCTGCCAGCAGGAAGCAGTTGGTCCAGTTACAACAGGAGGTAAACGTCATGTAACTCTGTCACTGCACCAAGTTCCAACTTTTGTTCTATTCGGGTCAGTTATTATCATCTATGCATCGTTCAGTTTGATTCATGGATTTAAAAAATGTTGAATATTCAAAATATTGGTTTTGGAACTGGTTAAAAATATAACAACAGCTCGTGTCAGAACAAACGACCAAACATCCTCCAGCTTCTGTCTCCTGAGGGGCTCCAGGCAGGGATGCCCACTCTCCCCTTCACTGTTTGCAGTTTTTATCCAACCACTAGCAGCAGCAGTTAGACAGGCTGCAGTAATGAAGGGCATCAGATGCAAGAATGTAGAACATAAAGTCAGTCTCTGTGCAGATAATGTGTTGCTTTCACAAACCAATCTCTCTGAGATAGTCACGCTAATAAACTCTTTTTCAAGAGTTTCAGATTATTCAATAAACTGGTTAAAATCTGCAGTTCTTCCGTTGAATTGCTCCTTCCATAATTCTTCTTCTGCCCCACTGCAATCTGGAAATATTAAATACTTAGCTATTAATGTTTCTACTAAGCTTGCAGATTTAACTAAATTAAACCACATCCCAGTTCTAAAGAAAGTAGGAGACGATCTGGCTAGATGGAAATCTCTACCCATATCACTCATGGGAAGGGTCGCTGCAATAAAAATGATTGTCTTGCCAAAAATAAATAAATAATTGTCACTGATCCTGAGTGAACCATCACCAGACTGGTTCAGATCTCTGGATTTGTCCATTTCTAAATTCCTTTGGAAAGATAAACCCGTGTATCAGATTAAAAACACTACAAAGGACCAAGGACAAAGGACTAGATCTGCCTAACTTTCAACAACACTTCTTAGCCCACAGGCTTCATCTCAGGATGGTTTAAACACACCCTCTTAGATGAGCCCTGGGCAGATGTAAAACTTTGCACTAATCCAGAGATTTCAGACCATTTATCAGCTCAAACATCAAACGACATGATGCTTTAAAAGCATCAACATCAGCTCTTCTCTGACAGCATGGTGGGAGTTTGTAACAATGACGGAGTCTTCATGCAAACGCCTATCTGGAACAACCCTGACATACTACAGAACAATGATATGATAAACTCCCAGATTGGAGTTGTAAACCCCACCCCAACCAATCACAGCAGATGGCCCCGCCCCTCCCTGAGCCTGGTTCTGCTGGAGGTTTCTTCCTGTTAAAAGGGAGTTTTTCTTTCCCACTGTCACCAAAGTGCTGCTCATAGGGGGTCATATGATTGTTGGGTTTTTCTCTGTGTTATTGTAGGGTCTGCCAATATAAAGCACCTTGAGGTGACTGTTGTTGTGATTTGGCGCTGTGTAAATAAAACTGAATTGAAAATAAAGGAATTAAATACTTGGAACATATATTCAAAGGAACAGATATTATTCCGTTTGGCAGTAGTTATACAAAATGTGTTTAACAAGAAAAGACTTCAGAATATCAACTAATTAAATCTATAGTAAAAAAAGAAATTTAAGCCTGGTCAAGTCAAATTACAACTACCACCAAGTGCGGTATAATTCCTTAATTTCAAACCCCCTAAATTACTGTCTAACATATATAGGACACTCTATAAAATCAATGAATCAATATGCCCTCCTGTTGCAAATGGGAGGCGGATCTATCAGTCAGCTTAGACCAAAACTTCTGGTCTCAACATGTTTAAAACCTTTCAAGTGATTAGAAATCTACAATTACAATACGCAATACTACACAGAGTGCACCACACAGGTCAGCAGATGTTCAGCAGGGGTTTTACAACAACTGCTTACACTGTCAAAACAATATACATGACAATGGCATCCACGCTCTAGGTTCAGAGGTTTTGGTGAAGGATATGTGAAGACTTATCAGAGTGTCTGAAATGCAGCATTCCAGCCTCCCTTTTAGTTTGCTTATTGGGCAACTTATTATGTCCCTGTGGAGATGAATACAGTCCACATGGCTCTCACTGTCCTCATGACGGTCCTCATGAACTGGTGCACCAGGCCTCCCCCGGCACCTGATCCAACTCACCATCAGATAGTGATCAGTCGACAGCTCAACCCCTCTCTTCACCAGAGTGTCCTGCACACATGGTCGCAGCTCTGATGACACAATTACAAAGTCATTCAATCATGATGTTCATTATGGACAAACTGTAACAAAACGGCGCTCGGGTTCAGATCCAGGAGGCTGTCCAGGTCTCACTATCATCGCCCAGCGTTGAAGTCTCTCAGTATGACAGAGTCCCCAGGTGGAGCACCCTCAAGGACCCTCTCAAGGACCCTGCCCAGGGACTCCAAGAAGGCTGTGTACTCTGAACTGTCGTTTGGCGCACAAGCACAGACGACAGTCAGGACTCGTTCCCTGACCCAAAGGCGAGAGAACAAACCCTCTCATCCACTGGGAGAAACCCCAACATACAGGCAGCAAGCCGAGGGGATACTAGGATACCCACCCCACCGCCTCTCACAAAGGGCAACTCCTGACGGAGACAGAGTCCAGCTCCTCTCCAGCAGACTGGTTCCAGAGCCCGAGGTGTGCTTGAGGTGAACCTGACGCTTTCTAGCCGGTACCTCTCAGCCTCACACACTAACTCCTTCCCCATCAGAGAGGTGCCACTCCATGTCCCAGTCGCTAGTTTTGGTAGTCGGGGATCAGCACCCCAGGGCCTCCACTCCTGGCTGATAAGGTAGCGATTCACGCTACCTTATCAGCCAGACCAGGGACCACGAGCTTCCCCAGTCCCCCAAACCCCTGACAGGCCATCACCCTCCTCCCCCTCCCTTTCTCCCTCCTCCCCACACCTGAAATTCACTGAGGAGATGATGGAGCGGTTCAGTGCTGGGCTCAGATCTACCCCCCGGCCCTTTTTGTCCCCCATAAACCCCCCACCAGAGCAGCCAAAGGTTCGTCATCGAGCCCCACCCTCAACAGAGCAATCGAAGTCACATTGCCCAGCCTCGCCCCCCTTAGTTCCTCCTTACCACCTTCATGCTCTGTCTCCACAGTCTGATGTGTGATGTGTGGAGGGTCCGGGCTGTGAGGATTATGGCAGTGGTGACTTTTCCCAGGAGAGGCTGGGACCCTGTTTACTAGAAGGTTTTAAAATCTCTGTACTTTCAGGTGACAGGAGACATGTGGCCTGGTCAAAACACAGAGAGCTGCACTCTAAAAGATCTTTAAACATAGTAAACATACCTTGTGTGCCACAGACTGCTCCCAAACACGAGCGGCCAAGTAATACCTCTAAAACACTTAAGTTGGCTTTATTAAACGTTAGATCTCTAGCTGGGAAAACATTTTTAATTAATGATTTAATCACTGAGCACAGCCTTGATTTTATGTTTTTAACTGAAACTTGGTTGGACCAAAGTAACAGTGGAGCTGTTCTCATCGAGACGACCCCTCCTAACTACAGTTTTATCAGTGAGGTCAGGGTGAGCAGGAGAGGAGGAGGGGTTGCTGTCTTATTTAAAGAATCATTTCAATGTAAGCAGCTATCTCCTGGAAGTTTTCAGTCTTTTGAATATGTGGCTTTACAGCTGAAGGCCCCATCCAAAGTTGTGTTTCTTAATGTTTACAGGCCTCCCAAATACTGCACAGACTTTTTTAATGACCTCAGTGAACTGCTGTCTGTGATCTGTGTTGATTTTGACTGTGTAATTATTGCTGGGGATTTTAACATTCATGTTAAATCCAGAGCGGTTTCAGTGCTGTGGTTCTGTCTGAATACAGACAGAACCACAGCACTGAAACTGCTCTGACCAAAGTGTTTAATGACATATGTCTGAATACAGACAGTGGAAAAATGTCAGTCCTAGTTTTACTGGATCTCAGTGCAGCATTTGATACAGTTGACCACAACATATTACTCAAACGACTGGAGAACTGGACAGGTCTCTCAGGAACTGTACTAAACTGGTTCAAAACATACGTAGAAAACAGGAAATACTTTGTATCAATAGGTAACTTCACATCTGAGCAGACAAGTATCACATGTGGAGTTCCCCAAGGTTCCATCTTGGGACCCCTTCTGTTTAACATCTACATGCTCCCACTGGCACAGATTATAAAGAACAACAAAATAAACTATCACAGCTATGCAGATGACACACAAATATATATCACAATGTCACCAGGAGACCGAGGCCCTGTACAGGCTCTTGGTAAATGCATTGAGGAAATCAATGACTGGTTGTGCCACAATTTTCTCCAGCTAAACAAAAACAAAACTGAGGTAATAGTCTTTGGCGCCAAAGAAAAACGATTACAGGTCACCAGAGAACTTCAATCTATACATCTAAAAACCACAAACCAGGCGAGAAATGTGGGTGTAGTGATGGATGCAGACCTAAACTTAGAAAAACACATTAAGACAATAACAAAGTCAGCTTACTATCACCTCAAGAATATATCAAGGATAAAAGATCTGATGTATCAACAGGACCTGGAAAAACTAGTCCATGCATTCATCTTTAGTAGGCTTGATTACTGTAACAGCATCTTTACAGGTCTACCTAAAAAATCAGTCAGACAACTACAGCTCATTCAGAACTCTGCTGCTCGAGTCCTCACTAAGACCAAAACAGTGGACCACATCAGTCCAGCTCTGAGGTCCTTACACTGGCTGCCTGTCCGTCAGAGGATAGACTTTAAAGTTCTGATGCTGGCCTATAAAGCTCTGAATGGTTTAGGACCAAAATACATCAGTGACCTCCTGACCCAGTATGAACCTTCCAGATCCCTCAGGTCATCTGGATCCGGTCTTTTATCAGTTCCCAGAGTCAGAACCAGACACGGAGAAGCTGCATTCAGCTTTTATGCTCCTTATATCTGGAACAAACTCCCAGAAAGCCTCAGATCAGCTGAAACACTCAGTTTATTTAAATCCAGGTTGAAGACTCACCTGTTCTCAGCTGCATTTGAATAAAGCACCAAATCCACACTTTAAGCTTAAATTTCAAAACTTACATTTAACTACTGATTTTATCTACTGTTTTTTAATCAATTTTAAATCATGCTTTTTATTGTTTTTGTTTTTTAATGTCTCTGTAAAGCACTTTGAATCACCTTGCTGTTGAATTGTGCTATATAAATAAACTTGCCTTGCCTAATATACATATACAGAAGATCATTCAACAGCTACTGATTAAACTCAGATGAGACATGAGTCTTAGCATACATCAAACCTAATAAATCAACATACAAACCACATTATTAACATGATCAGTCACCATATTATGACTCACACAAGGAGGTTTTTGTATTCCTGTGATTCCTGGTTGGTGGTTGGACAGCACGTCCCTGTCTTAAGAGGGCAGACCTGGCAACATATGACATTACTGGAGTTTAGCAAAGTCCAACATTTTCAAAAATTAGATCTCCCCTCATTGGTCTACTATCATTCAAACTTAAAGGAAGCCTTAATATTTAGGAACAGTCATCTCTTCTTATTCCAGAATTTGGTTTCCTTTCTCTTCTTACTCGCTTAAATATATTTGAATAAGATATTCTCCCCAGGACCCCTCAGAAGGGGGGCGTCCCAGTTTTTGTTTCATCTGTTGTCTTTATCGAGGTTTTCTCTTGAGTGTCAGTCATTAAGTAGTTCCTCTTGCACTCGGTGCACCGTGTTCAGGGTACATCTGTGTCCACTGTAATGTTTACCGTGGTGTGAAGCGTTAGTGTTTGTATGTTTTACAGCTGGATGCTCAGCGCTTAAGGAAAGAAGAGGCCTTGATGGTTGCAGATGCTTTTCGCATCGCCTTTGAACAACAGCTGAGGAAGCGAAGTGAGGAGTTCCTGCTCGTAGCCGAGGCCAATATTAAGAAATCAAATCACTCTAAAGCTGAAGGCAAGTCTGCTGTCAACATAACGTCCTACACTAACTGGATCGTTTGCTTTTGGACTGGTTCTGGGTCTTCTATAGCACCTTTCTACTCTTCTGAGCACTAAGAATTTTACACAACTTGTGCATTCACCCACTCACACACCAACTAACATTCACACGCATTCATCCTCCGATGGATGCATCGGAGAGCACTTTGGGGTTAGTATCTTGCCCAAGGATATTTGGCATGCAGACTAGGGGAAGCCAGGAATCGAACCACCAACCTTCTGATCAGTAGATGCCTGAGACTAGGGCTGGGCGATATGACCCAAAATTCATATCTCGATATTTTTTAGCTGGATGGCGATATAAGATATATCTCGATATATTTTTTTAAAGCCATAAAGTAAGAACAAAAAGAGAGTTCTTAGTCAAAGCTGTGTCCCAGATGTCACACTTTTGTTAACATAGAGCAGATGTACATAACATTTTCTCAAAAATAAATTATGAGCATTTATTAAATAATAATGCTCCATAAATAAAAGAAAACAATGTTGTTTTTGTGCATAACAAAAAGCTCACAATTATTAGGTGTTCACACAGCTGGTCAGAGAAACGACTCTCCCCCGACCCACACAGAATCAGCTGCAATAACTAAAGATACACATGGACTTGATTTATTATTTTAGGTGAAAAAATAAAAATAGTGCACAAATACTTAACAAGGTACTAAAGAAGTACAAAGACAAACACTGAAACCCCCTAAAAAGCTCAGAACAGAAGCTGCCACTGATGCGCCTCTCGTGGCAAAGCAAAAACTAACTTGTGTATTGAAGCCACGCAAATTTGACCTCCGTTCAAAATAAATGTCGATTTTTTCCGTGGAATAACTTTGGACAAATCAGACACAGTCACTGATGGAAGCAGTTTGTTTTAAGTGATAGTAATTATGCAGAGGACGGTGGACATTACGCTCACTTGTCTTCATTTGTCTGTTCGGACATCAAAGCTAAAGGAAGCTGGCACGGGAACGTTTGCACTGCGACAGTGAAAACGATGTAAACAAATCATGTTACAAATGCTTCTCAATCTGTTTTGTCTACAGGTGCCAACAAGAGTCCTTTAATAAGTGTAAGTAAGAGGCTGAAGGCATTGCTCCCCTCTGGTCTGGAGATGAAGATGCCTGATGAACATTTAGAGACTCTCTACAAGCTGCTGGACTTGGTTAGTATCTCGTCTAAGATCTTGTTGTCGTGAGAAAGAAAGAGATCGAGGCCCCACCGCTGCTCAGCTTCTTCTGCAAAAATATTTCTCTGTGATAGAACGGTTTCATCAAGAAATGTTAATTTATAGAAAAACTCCGAAAATTTAAATACAAATGCTCGTCTGTAACCTGACAACGAAAGAAGTCCACTAGTGACCAACCGTCTGCAACAAAGTGATGTGCAACAAGCTCTGTGGGTGGGCCTTTGTAACAAATGTTATTTGACTTTTAATACTGTGTTTTCTGGTGTAGCTGAACGACAAGGAGGAGGCCCTGGCCCACCAGAGGAAGGTGAGCATCATGCTAGCCCACAGCGCTGAGGAGCTGCAGAGACAGTTGCATATGGGTTCCAGTTGCCAGCTGCAGGACCCACCAGAACCCAGGATTCAACAGAAGCAACCCCAAGCTCCACTGGAGAACCAGAGCCAGTCTCAGAAAACATCTGAGACATCAGAACCTGAGGTTGAAGTGTCATCAGAGTGCAAACTCCACAGTCCACCACAGCTCTCTGAGTCCAGGACAGAATCAGAGGGTGTGTGAGGCTCATCAAAGACTAGCAGTAAGGTACTGGCTAATTACAGGAGCTGCAGCCAGTTATCGTCCTGATCTCCCCACATGAGGAAATACACTGAGGGTTCTGTCTGAGCACTCGGGCTTTACTCTGAAGTCCCAAACTGTGACAGGTTCATTTGTGACCTGTCCAGAGTATACCCCAGTCCTATCATGGCTGGAGATGCATTATATGTTGCATTGCATGTTCATCCAATATTATAATTTTATCTTAGTCTGTAAAATCAATTGCTTACACAACACATAACACAACATCAGCTCTTTGCAAGCATTTGAAACCAAGGCTAGCGACGGCCCAGAGTGGCGTTAATGTCTCCTAAGCAAAGCTCTGCCATCCCAGCCAGGCAGGCCGTCTGATTATCAACCTGCCTGTTATGCAGTCAGCCTCATAGAGCTGAGATAGACAAAAGTACTGGGCTACCTCGTTGCCTTTGAATTCAGGTGTTTAATTCCAGATCTTAGCCACGCCCTCTGCCTTTATATTTCATCCTAGAGTCTTTCTCACTGAATTTGAGGGTGATACTGTAAGGTTTGATCCATGATCAAAAATTTCTTCCTCCTAAATGGTCTCTAATCAGCTGTGAGTTGTGTAATTGCAGAGTGAAAGTGGAACCACACAGTCATGAAATGACAGCATGCAGGAAGTTACAGAGCAGGTTCAGCGAGTGCTGCGATGCCCACTGTGTAAGCGTTGCTGTGTCAGTGACGCGTGAGCTCTCCTGGCATGCATATGAACAACATGCAGGAGTGTATGCAGCTGCTGTAGGTGTGACACGTAGGCTCTGGGGCCATCGTGGCTCAAGAGTTGGCAGTTCGTCTTGTAACCGGAAGGTTGCCGGTTTGAGCCCCGGCTCGGACAGTCTCGGTCGTTGTGTCCTTGGGCGAGACACTTCACCTGCCGCCTGCTGGTAGGTGAATGTGAGAGTGAATGAATAGTGGAATTGTACAGCGCTTTAAG
Source organism: Diplotaxodon limnothrissa (assembly GCF_057381915.1). NCBI lineage: Eukaryota > Metazoa > Chordata > Actinopteri > Cichliformes > Cichlidae > Diplotaxodon > Diplotaxodon limnothrissa. The sequence goes on along the minus strand of NC_140607.1, from coordinate 1,439,280 downwards.
GGACCTCGAAAAGCGGCATATAAATGCAATCATTATTATTATTATTATTATTATTATTATTATTATTATTCTTGTACTGTTGTCCACGTTGCATCTGTGCAGATTCTAAAGCATGCTGTGGCTTCTCCTCTGCTCACACACAAAGGTCAGCTGGGAAACACTGGGTCCTGCTATGATGTTATTTTGACACTCACCACCTACTTAAGCATTGTTGTACAGACCATGTATCAACAAGCTTGAGTGTTGGCTTGGCTTCCAAAGTCCCCACGTCCCGATCCAGTCGAGCTACAGATCAGGGATCGAGTCCATGCCTCGACAGGACAGGCAGCTACAGAGAGGCACCAACACAATATGAGGCAGGTGGTTCAAACCTGACCAGTGTAGGTTAAAGCACTGAGAACAAACAAGGAAAATGAACATACATGAAAACTCGATTATGATTGGCAGATGAGATCTGGACTTTGGCTGATTCCTACAATCGAAAACACGTGTTTGGGTTGCTGGATCAGCTGTTCAGGTGAAGGACAGGTTTGTTTTTAAGCTGGAAGATGACATCTGTCGTTTAACCTGAAACTGCAGCTCAGGAAGTAACCAGCAGAGGGCAGTGTTTGTGTGTGCGTCTCTGTGCGTTCATGGCTGTGGTACCTGCAGCTTCCAGCTTTGTGTCACTGAGCTAACACTGTGTTATTGACATCTCTGTTCATCTTTACAAAATATCAGTACTGTAACCCTGAGATATCGACATTACAGTTTAATTTAATGCAAAGAGACGATCGTTTATGGTGGATTTCAAACTAAAAACAGTCAAAATGTTTTTATTATAGTTTCCAAAAATGATAAGTGAACCATGTGATACTCAACCACAGATGTTTGTTCCTGACAGCATGAACATGTCGTTTAGTTCCTCATCATGGTGCCACATACTTTGAGGTACCCGTCACTACACCCGAATAACAGCTGACTCTGCCCGTTTCATTGGTTTTTACATTTATATTTACACCAAAGGAAAGACGAGTTACAGCCCTGCATTTCTCATCATTTCTCAAACTGCTTCACTGATTCCTCATTTTTGCTGATAACGACTTGCACATAGTTCAGTATACACCAGTGCAAACTGACTTTGTGGATTTTAACCATTGAAACATGTGAAGTTGACTGTTTTTACATTTGTATGAAGTATACATGTCTTCACAAAGAGCGCGGTGGAGTGATTTTCAGCTTTGAAATTAATTACTGTTAAAGTAAAACTTTGAAGGATTGGAGAGCGAGCAGTGAAACCTGTAATCTCCAAATCTGTATTAAAATGATTTGAACAGAGAAAGAATCAGAGAAGTACAAAAAAAGAGCTTTCAGGGGTTAAAACTCTGATACGAACCTCGTGCAAAAGATGTTATATGTATAAATATATGCATGTGTGTGTCTCTCTGAGACGTTCACAGCACATCTTGTTTGTGTACAAAGTAAATCAATAAAATAAATGTTTTTCTTGACTCTTTGCTCGAAGTTCCAGCTGCTGCTTCAGCAAATGAAGCCAATAAGACAAATGTCAGTCATCACAGTTCACCAGTGACACCAGTGACTGGATTCTTTAATCAGCCTGTGACTACTTCCTGAAGTGATAGCTAGCATCTGAACTCTGTACTGTGTCATTTCCACCTCCTGTGTCTGCCCCATTAGCTTCAGATAATGGCCAAGCTTTCCACACAGGCTGGCCCACAGCCTTGGAGCGCTCAGCATCACTGATTGCAGGCATTCTGGGAATTGGACTGACAGCAACCAAATAAATGGAATGAGAACTGAATTGCAATAGGAGGTAATGCTATGGAACAAACACGCTGTAAAATGACAACTTCTAAGTGAAAGGAAATCAGCATGTTGCAACATTTAGTCATTATTATTTCTATTTATTCATTTATAACTGAAAACATCCAGGACAAAACAAAAACACCCTGTTTAAAAAACAACTGTGAAAATGATCATGTCACTTCATTTTATCCTCCACTGAACCATCTGCTGCACACTGACAACAACATGTTTCCCTTTGAAATGAACCAAGTTCATTTTTTAAAATTCTTTCATTGGTCCTTCAGGTAAGAATCTCATTTCTAACCGAGACCTGACATCATGGCAGCAAAGCTCAAACACACTTGCACCACATAACTACTCTGCACAAACATGTGACACAATAACAGATCATTAACAGAAACATCCACGCTGACTAACAGAGTTCTTCCTCGTTCCTTTACGGTGGACTTAAACTCCCCCACAGTAACACTGTCCAGGAAACAGCGCATCTAAAAGCCTTTTTCCTCGTTCTGTTCAGATTTTTGGGACAGTCAGTTGTATGATACGATTTTACACATATAAACACGCGAACACGTTACTTTTAAATTCAAATTTTATTTGTCACGTACACAGTCATACACAGTACGATATGTAGTGAAATGCTTGGACAACTGCTCGTGACCTAAAGAAAACAAAAAAAGGAAAAGGCTATGATTAAGATAGGAAATAATATGAAAAATTAAAAAGGGTAAATTTAACTAAGAAGGAATAAAATATAAATTAAGGTTAAAAATGAAATAACTGTACAACACAAATTAGAATGAAGGGTAAATTTAACTGGGAAGAATAAGATAAAATATATAAATTAAAGTTGAAAATAAAATAACTGTACAACAAAATACACAATATAGAACTATATAAGAATGTATGAAGAAATCTAAATATAAATAAATATATACACAATAACAGCAGCTGTACAAGTATTAACTGGAAATGAAGAATATAGTGACCAGTGTTGTGCAAAAACAACAACAATTAATTACTTTACATTTTAAAGTAAGTATTAGTTCATCATATTATCAAGTATACAGAATTATTGCAGTAACAGTTACTGACGTGGGTCCTGTTGCACTGGGCCCATATTTGTGATGTGACTGAAACTATGAGTGTTTCTCCACACGTCCACATTTTTAATAGACTCATGGATCGAAGGTCGTGGCTGCATTTAAACATGTTGCTAATGCTTCTGAATCTAACATCCCAGATGCCCCATTCTGGAGGTGGATTCCTGGATTAAAATGACTTTTGTCGTGTATTTGTGAGCAATGAACTTTCCCGTACTGACAGGCCGTGGCTGTGGGTCGCAGAGCCAGCCTCCTGCCCTCCTCTGCACGGGAACAAAAGCAGAGATGCAGTCAGGAGCTTTATGGGCCGCCTGCATCCCCAGGGCACTGTATGTGGGGCACCCCGAGCCTCCAGGACTTTCATGTTTTGCACTTTGTAAAATATTGACACTCCCTGGGCTTTCAAAACTGCACCATTGATTGGCGCTTAAGCCTCGCAGCTGGACTCTGACCAAAGCTGCTTCGTATTATTGGCGTGATTAATTAAAAAGAAAATGGTTTTAGCATGGCTGGATACACAGACGGGCTGCAGCCGCGACATGGTGGGACATGGCATTACATACAGACGCGTTTGCTCGCATGCACACGCATGAGCGGCGTACTGCGATGGCTGAAGGGTGAGGGGAGGTGTATGAAACACATTAACCCACAATGCACTGCTGAGTTTTGACAGATCCCTGCTTCAGGGCTGCTGAATTCATGAGCCATTACTCCTTCTCCTAGTTGGTGCATTATGTTCCATGTCATCTGCTATTAGTGGTGCAGTGACTGACATCCATTGAGAAAGCCGGTGCTTTCTGACACTGGCCAGCTGATGGGGCCAGCGTGGTGTTCTTGGGCTACGATGAAGCCACATTGTTGTTTTGTTTCCAGGCCTCCCTCTTTTTCTTGCTCATCCAGTTGCATTCATGCCTGCAGTAATCAGGACAATATTGCATCCTCCACAACGTCAAAGCAGCTATTGTGGTGCACAGTGAGCTCCAGCTGGCCTGCTTTACTCTTTTAGGGTACAGTGAGCTGGGGTTACCACCTTACGTTAGACTGTTCATATCATGCAAGCTGTGATGTGGAGTTGATGTTTTTAAGGACAAAAATCCTGAAGCCTTTAAATTATTAGAAATTCAGCAAATATAAGAAATAAGTCTGTATTTACCATCTGTTTGCTCCTTTTCTGTGTATATAAGCAAACTGCATATGCTGTAGTATCTAATATCTCTGCCTTAACAACTGTGATGTGTATGAAACTGGGCCATGATCTCAGGAAGTATGCTGACTTCCTGTTTCAAATGCAATCTGACTGTATTGTAATTGTGACCATCACAGATACAGGAGTATATTTGAGTAACCCCCCCACCCCCACCACCTATTAGCCCACAGTCTAAATAGGCCTAAAAGGTTATGATGGAATTCGTCCCTGCCTGTTGTTGTTTACGCACTTCTTAGCGAAGGTCAGTGTATTGACCAATCTGGATATGGGGCAAGCATGACAAAACGCTGACATATAATCTGTGTGGCCTTGATGCTCCATTAAATGATCGATTCAGCTGGTTTGGGCTGGGGTGGGTGGGGGGGTAACCAGGGACTATGAAAGGTCAGTAACTGTTAGTTCATTGCTGGAGTGATTAATAAATCAATAGGAACAGCAGAGAGGTCCAGTAAATAAAACAGTTCCACCGAGTCCTGACCTCTCTGCAAACGGATGAATGAGGTGAGGGTGTGTCTACCAAAAGACCCCCCCTCTCTGAACCCCCATACATACTGCTGACTGCTGCTGCTATAGAAACAGATGAATATTATACTAATATTCATTATTTTAATATTATAGTCATATTCACATTATACTAATCTTTAGTATACTAACGATCTGTTACATTAGACAGTCATGCATGTTCTGGTTACATTAGTTGTATTTGTTTCTCTTTTTTTGTGAAATAATCTCTACTTTTACAGGATTTGTTTCTGGTGTATTTTGTTGATGATGTTATCCTTAGAAAAGTACATAAACTTCCCTCCTGACAGACAAATAAGCTAACCCCGAGGTTATTTATTATTTATTATTATCCAGACTTTGTCTGAATTAAGCAACACAGACTACAGCAGGGGGAGCCAGGACAAAAGGTCAGGGGGGAGATGTCGTAACCCCCACACAAGATTGGTACCACACTGGGTACCCACTTAATGTCTGCTGGGAGATGTGAACGCAGTATTATGGACAATATCTACTGTGACCATCACTGAACCAACCAGCTGATCTACAGCACGGCAGCAGTGACCAGGGAGATGCTACAAGATGAGCAGTAGCCTCCATGGAGAAGGAGGCTAGAGGCCAAGATGAGGGCAGCTGTAAGCTGTCCACACCTGAGGCCAAAGAGCCACAGCCTCGGTCAGCTGCTGGAGGAGGCAGGGAGAGAATAAACCAGCTGTTCTCCACAGAACCAGCCAAGGTGTAACCTCAGTGACGGGGGAACAACACGAGAACATGACCTGACCACACACACACACACGCACACACACACGCACACACACACGCACACACACACGCACACACACGCACACGCACGCACACACGCACACACACACACGCACACACACACACGCACACACACACACGCATGCTCTGTTGGTTATTCTTTTAATGGACTTCCAGGTTGTTTGTGATTGGTCAGTACCTTCCTTGGCATATCCTGCTGTTGATGTTTTCAGGCAAGAAAACTAATAAACAGTAATTAGAGAAAGTGAGTGCACGCGTACACAGGGAGGCTGCAGTTTATGTTCATGCTGTTTGTTCATCAGCAAATTGCTCACCTTTGCAGGCAATGCTGCACTAACACATTTAAGCGACAGGGGGCAGTAGCGCCCCATGCCTGGGGTGTGCTGTAGCCCTGCGTGTGAGAGAAAAGAAATGGTTGCCACATGTTTCTCGTCTAATGCACTGGAGGATGTTTGAGTGGATTTCAAACATTTCCCTCGGAGGCATCTCTCTTGAATTTTCTCCATGTAGGAAGAAGATGAAATGCAGCAGCTTCTGTGGTAATGACTGGAACACACACACACACACACACACACACACACACACAGCTATACATAACAATTAGTTTCTCTAATATTTTGTTTTGTACTTGTTTCCTTTTTATTTTCTCAGCAACCAGTGTCACGAAGAATAACAGCTTCATATTTACAGAGTGTAATTAAATCTGCATTTGTGACACACGACAAACAAGCTGCAGACAATATTATTTAAATGTCCTTTGACTCTAAAACACAGGCTGATCTATTGTTCACAGCTCAAATGAACTGTGTCTGCTTTAAAGACTTGAAACTGGGACGAACACGTACGAGTCTTTAAATGAAGCTGAAGGTTCATTTAACTAATTAGGTTGTTGTTTTTTAAACATTAAGAAGCTGGTTGGTTGGACAGCTTCCAGAAAGCTTCAGTCCTGAGCAGCAGAGTCGCAGTGCTTCTTCTACTATAGCACTTTACTAAAAGCAGCTAAAACACAGGTAAACATAAAGGTCAGCTGTGATTTACTGGATCTGACTCTGAAAGCACACATCAAGGTTTCACTATTATCACTTGTAAACATGACTAGCAAACAGTGCTGTAGGCTGAAAGAAACCTCTGTCACTGATTCAATGGTGATAATTGACGCGTAGCAACATTTGGGTCCTTGAAGAATAATTTTGATAATAAATAATACGTGAAATATGCACACAGAGCATGTGTGTACAGTTTAATGTTGGAATAAATACCAGAAGCAACATGCAAAAAGCAAAGTACATAATGTCAGTTGGTTTCTAAAGGTGTCTAACCGCTGTGCTCCAATATTTGTACACAGCACATCGATTTTAAATATAATGTAAAAGTGATTATTTGACACAAATGCAGTTGAACTGGGAATCCTATAAGATTTGTATATTTAATATTCAAATGGATTTAACCACATTCAAACTGATCACATACTGAAGCATACCTGCTAAAATGAAATGTAAATAAAATAAAGGAGCATATGCGACTGATGTTCACCAGTGTCTGAAGATTAAGATTAAACTGAAATGACAAGTTAGTTGAGCCGGTCTAAAATCCTGTCTCCATGTGACATGAATGAATTTTCCAGCTGAGTGAACGCCATTATTGATCCCACACGGAGACACTTCTAGAACTGTGCCCACACCGAAGTTGGCTTTTGGTTAAATGTTGGACAGTCGAGTTAAAGACGAGGACGTTTCTGTCTGACTGTCCTGGAGAAATCCAGCTGCTTTTGCATTTATTATTTGAGCATTCAAATCCTCTTTGTTCGCTGTGTTTTTGCCTCAGTAACAGTGAGCTGTTCCACCTCACTGATGTTTGACTCATGTGTCCAAAGCGACACTCACAGATGTCATGACGTCGGGGGTGGTACCCCTGCTCCCAGAAGGATTTATTCTAGCAGTTGGCCTTTGAGTGCCACTACCCACTGCCGTCCTCTGCTCCAACAGTCCATTGGTCTTTAATAATCCTGCTGCTGTGGTTATTACTGGGATGCTCATGAATGAAGCCTGATGCAAAACATTCTTTCGTACGGTCTGTTGGTCATGTGTTTGGCACTGTGTCTGCTAATAACATCTATTGGAGGTTATGAATCCGAATTTCAGGAGCGGGACCACGCCTCCAAACACGCTCCTTCCTGTTGTCATCTATATAGGTTCCCCCAGTTCTGCAAACTGTTCATTCTCGTTTACGTGCCCTCCCTCCCTCCTTGTTCTCAGTTCTTTAACTTCTTCACTCCTATTTATAACACGGGGATCTGCCAGGCCCGGGAGCCGTCGCCAGTCCCCTTCGAGGCCTTCCCCAAACCGCAGCTCAATTAATGTCCAAGCATCATCTTTACCTACTAAAACGCTGCCAATCCTAAAATGAGGACGTGGGCCCAGCTAGTGAACTGTGGACTGTGGACGACAACAACCCCAAGGCAGTTACAGAAGTCACCATCACATGTGGAACATAAAGTCCCAGCTGCTGTTCTGCATACGCCTCAAGCACCCAGGCCAACTCATCACTAAGACTGGATACAGATATAATTCAGGAGTGGAGTTCCCATCAGCCACCTCCTCTACATGGATGACATGAAGCTGTATACATGCAGTGAGAGAGACGCTGACCCACTGAGCCGCGTCACTAGGATCTACAGCGAGGACGCTGTGATGTCATTCAGAAAACGGGAAGGGTGACGATGAGTAATTAGTGCGCGTTAGTGCCACAGGCCTGGATAAAACACGAGGCATTCACAACTAAGGGAGGCTGCAGCTGAGCCAGTAATGACTCAGCTTACAGACGTGATAAGGAACAGGAAGAGGAACTACACGGACCACCAACCCTTTCCATGGGACGTACCATCGACAAAAACAGTTGGTGGCTGACATCAAGAAAAATTACCCGTAGGTAGAAAAGGTTGGTGTAAAGGACAGCACAGGAACAGGCTCTAAGCACCAAACAGGCTGCAGGCCGTGCCAAGGGCCCCGAAGACTCTCCAACACATGTAAGCTGGGCCCATGTACACTGAGAGGCAGCCTCCAGTGGCTGGGAAAAGTATAGCAGCATCAGAAATGAGAAAATAGGTTCAAAGTATCAGGTCTGAAGGAACAACTGAACAACTGGATGATGTGAAAAGGTCTGAAATAAAGACGTATTTACCTGTTGTGACTGGAGGACACACACAGGGTGGGTATATGCTAGGGGTGGGGAAAAATCGATACTGTGTAGTATCGTGATATTTTGTTTGCTAATAATGTATCGATACAGGGACAGCAGAAATCGATATTTTGTTACAAAAAAGGTTTTTGTGCTCTGACTTCAGAGCATGTTGATCCTTTTTCTGAGCAAGAATCCTGACATTCCTTCACTGTCCAAATGTGTTTAACATGTTTTTTGGCAGCAATAAACATGACAGTTTACTTATTTTAATTTAAGACATGTTTTATTTTAATTAAGTTTAAAACTTTTTTATTTAATGTAAAATTATATTTTGTTTTAATTTACTTTCAAATTCTTCAGTTGCTGAATGGGCTGCATAGTTTTCATATTGCATAGTTCAGAATAGCTGTAATTGTACCAGATGGTTGCATTCAGTTAAGTTGGACTAGACTGTAATACAAACCGTTCAGTTTGTCAACAATAAAACTGAAATGAGAGAAAGACTGAGTGTGAGACTTTGATTTTAGATAAAATGAATATTGATAAAGTTTACCTTTATGTACAGAATCTGAATATCGCAAAATATTTAAAAAAATTGCAATAATATCGTATCGTGCGTTAAGTATTGTGATAATATCGTATCGTGGGATGTTTGATGATTCCCACCTCTAGTATATGTCTGTATCTATCTATCATCAGTGTTTTGTGATTGAAAATACAATTAAAATGAAGGTGAAGCACACAGCAGCAGCTAAAGTGTGATTCATTTGGCAGAAAGCTTATGAAAGACTGACACTGTTACAGTATTAAACCCAGTGTGTCTCTTTGTCGGGACGCTGTGAGGTCTTTCAAACGCTGCTCCTGTCAGACGAGGAGTCCCAGCATTCAGTGTGTGCTGTTTTCAGTATGTAATGACAGAAATATAACAAACATAATAGATACATAGTTGCATATAATCAGTAGAAAATTCCATGAGCTGAGAAGCACCGACACTGTAAACAGAATAAACAACGATGCTGGACAGTTGTTCACGTGGGGTTTGCAGTTTTTAGACGTCCCAGTCTTTCTGCCAGCGCGGTGATATTTGGTCTGTCATTATGCTTCAGGCAAGACAAAACAAACAGCAAAAAAGCTTCTTTATTTTTAAAGGTGTTGGTTGCTTATCCAGTCTGCTGGCCTCAGAAAGCCTAGTCTGAAAACCTGAGCAGCAGTCTGGTGCTGTAGCTCTTATTACAGGCAGAATCTATTAAGAGTTTTCTGTACCAAGCCTGTCTGTCAGGGCTTTCATGCAGCTAACAAGGAGTGATTAATCACAGGAGAAATCTGCCTGTCACAACTGAGGCAGCAGTGGGACACACTGCTCTCGGTTGCTGGTCTTTGTCCAGGACTAATCTCTGTACAAAATCGACTCCCAGTGCTCTCTTGCCCACAGGCGACTTCTCTGTTCTGCCTCTATCTCATAAATCCACCATCTGGTCACACTGACAGGTTGTTATTAATCTGAGGAACATCTCTGATTTCTCTGTGGATGACATCGAGGCTTACACTGGGTAAAACAGCTATCACAGTCAGTCCCTGTCATGCATTTTGTCACGCGTGTGGAAAACAATTTTGGTTGCACAAAAAAGATTTTGAGAGTGGTAATAACATCAAAGGGCCAAAACGTCCCCTACGTCCTTCGCTTCATTAGCAGAACATTGTGTTTTCTTTCAAATTACAAGCATAGAGATGGCTGACGATGGCACAACAAAACACGCCATCATCGGGTTTGCTGTGTCTCCCAGAACAGTCTCGTGAGGAGCTCCCAGTTACTGCAGGAGAGCTGGACGGGCTCTAGAAGGTCCATAACCCATTAGCAGGGACGGTGCTTTGTGCAAGGAAGAGCCGCAGCTACAAAATGACCTTCAGCAGCCCGCTGCTGTCACACAATGTCTCTGACCAAACAGACCCTGTGCCCAACACCTGTCACCTCAGAGCCTGATTGGTGCCTGCCACAGAATACCAGAGCCGAGAGGTCCATCACTGGGCCCTGTGGTTTCTACAGATGAGAGCAAGCTCAGTCTGAGCACATGTGACAGATGTAAGAAGGTGATGATCTGCATATTTATGGAGCGATGCACAGACACGTACAGGCTGGGCAATAACAGCCTGACTGTCAGTAGGTATCTGGATGAAATCCTTGGACCTGTCAGTCTGTATGCTGGTGCAGAGGATCATGGCTCCCCCCTCATGTGCAGGTAGATCCTGGAGGGTGAAGGAACTGATACCATCACCGGTCCTAAATCCAGTAGATCACCTTAGGGACTTTATGGAAAAGCCCCACATTATCTTTACTAGAAGTTCAGAGATGATCCACAGCTAAAATAATTTAAAACTTTTCATCCATCACTGCCAATCAAAATCAGCTGAGAGGAAATGAGATCAGATCCCTGCAAATGTGTAATGCACTCACAGCAAACCCCGTGTACAGGTGTAGATATTATCTGACTTTGGTGTGATCCTACAAGAAGAAACACATGACGTCTAAACAAAAACATCAAACATTTTAATGCACAGTTTTATATACCAACAACAACCAGCTCCCTCCCACTCCACTCATGACACTTCTAATATACTGTCAGCAACTCCACATCAATAAATAAAAAACAGTCTAATAATTGCCGTTTTATTGATGATTGTATTAATGATGATGAACAATCATATCTGGCCGTCTGTCACACGTAACCAGTAAGAATCACAGATTCTGGGATGTTACTGAATGGAGACAGTCTGGAGTGTGACTACAGTTAGCTCATTGTTTGCTTTCATAGTCACATGTAGGCTTTCATGAAGTGTTCCTGGGACCAAAAGGTATCAGAAGCTTTGATCCAGTTGTGTAAAAGACACTTTCCTTTAAATGTTTTCTGAAATATTCCTCCAGGTTCTTTCGAAAACAAATGTCCAGGACCTGGAATTATATTCACACTCTGAGAAGCAGTGAAAGCAGATCAGAGAGGAGAGAGAGGACGAGACATCACAGAACAACAGGGCAGTGGGAACAATCTCATACTCTCCTCAGTCTATTGCATGGAAAAGTAGGTTTGATCCAGGTTATAGCTCCCCTCCCTAAGTTATCCTCTATATATCCTGTGCCTACATCCTTTCCCACTTATGAGCAATATTGGCAGCTCATATGGATCAGAGGAACAGAGAAGGGAGTAGAAAAGTAGAATAAAATAGTTTTGAGATCCCTTCCCAGACGCCTTAACGCCCACTCACATCCTGGGCCATCTGACCTCAGGAATTCGCATGATAAGGTGGGGCCAGGTTTCACAATGAACACACCCGAAACTCTGGCTGATTGGGACCCACACCCAGTTTCCCACCTTGGCTCAGGCGATTAGAGGATCATCAGGGGTCCTTTTGTCCCTCTGTGGGGGGAAACTCCCACTAGGTTTAAATCTGGGACTCTCCACCATTTGACCTTAGAACTGAAGAAGCTTCTCGGATGAGAGGTGAAACGTCTTCAAGCAACTTAAAGAAGTCCAGACGCTTTTCTTTGCAAGCTCCTTTGACTACGATGACCTGGATGACTGAGAACCTTCACAGACATAGAATAAAATAGAATAAAGTGTCTCCCAGTTTGGCGAGCAAGATAAACCTGGATGAGAAAACATCAAAGACATCATGATGTATATGAGTATATAAACCCCACCATGAAGAGGACACAGATGAGACAATACAGGATTGATTTTAAAATTTTACTGTTGGTTTTTAAGGTTCTTAACGGTACTGCACCTCCTTACCTGGCAGAGCTTCTTAGCATTTACCGCCCCAGGAGATCTTTGAGGTCAGCAGACCTGATGCTTTTAGATGTTCCCAGGTACAGACTAAAGACTAGGGGAGAGAGGGCTTTTGCTGTGGCTGCACCCAGACTGTGGAACAGTTTACCTCCTCACATCAGATTCTCCACAAGCCTTGGAACTTTTAAAACTGCTCTTAAAACTCACCTCTTCTCATTGGCTTTTAGCAAGGCTTAACTTATTGTTTTAATTTATTGTTTTATCAGTGAGGTGTTTTATGTACTTGTGTTTTATTGTATTTTATATTTGTATTTTATTGTACAGCACTTTGGTCAGCCTCGGTTGTTTTTAAATGTGCTTTATAAATAAACTTGACTTGACTTGACTTGAATACCAGCAGGAAAGTCAGGATTTCGGACAATGGGTTAATTTAATGCTGCTGTATAAGAAAGAGTTTTGCTTTATTACAGGACAAGTGACCAGACTGTGGGAAACATGTCTCCTTATGTAGCCAAACCTAAACTAGCTAGCAGAAGCCTCGTTGTAAGAAAGTAACTCAGACGTGGAAAGCCCACCCATGTCTGTATGTAGCTGCACAAGTCCAACTTTACTGCCATACCAGATGCATTTAAAGCCTTTTCACCCTCAGCTGGTCGCAGCAGATGGCCCCGCCCCTCCCTGAGCCTGGTTCTGCTGCAGGTTTCTTCCTGTTAAAAGGGAGTTTTTCCTTCCCGCTGTTGCCGAGGGTTTGTTCATAGGGAGATGTCTAAATGTTGGGATTTCTCTCTGTTATTGTAGAGTCTTTTCCTTACAGTATGAAGCACCTTGAGGTTGTTGTGATTTGGTGCTGTGTAAATAACATTAATTTGAATGGACATTTTCTGAATCGTCTTCTTTGGCAAGTATAAAAGAAGCAGAGGGCACACGATATGAGGGAGGATATTCATTTTAATAAGACTAGTTCCATCCATGTGCCATTGTTCAAGGTCGTTTTTAACTGACACATAAACTGGAAGGAAATGAGTCTTCCACAGGAGAACCTGCGCTACAGCTGTATTCTCCAGATTTTCTAGTGGCATGGACTCAGACTGTAGAGGTTTGCGTCTGCTTTGGTTCTGAACTGTGGTTCAAATGTGTCATCAGTCCCAGACTGACGGCAGATGATCGCCCCTTACCAAGCCTGGGTTTTTCCTTCCCACCGTCTCTACAAAGCAGCGAACGCAACAAATACAGCCGAGTGTAAAAACAGCACAGTGCCAGGGACCGATCTAATCAGCTTTCATAAACCCATCTGGACTTTTCTAGCCTTTACACAATGGAGCTGTATGTGAAAACACAAATATGTGACTTAGCTGAAATAAATGCCCTTTAACCTCGGCACCCTAATAGAAAGATCTGTGTGATAATGTCAGCCAGTGCAGACTGCTGAGCCCACGTGGGAACACAGCGCCTAATTGTTCAGAGAACTCGCAGAGCAAGTGAGAGTGCTGCCTCCTGCTCACGGCAGCATCGCCGGCTGAAGCGAATGGGATAATTACAGCAGGAGGTTTCATGCCCCACCATTCAGCATGTGTGTGAAAATGGCTTTAGCTACGAAACATTGATCTTTGGGCTTGTTTATGACAAGATAGACTGTTTTTGTATCAAATTGTGTGATTTATATCTGTGCCATAATAAATATCAGTTATATCAGTGAGTACCACTGCTCGTGGAATAACTGCTGTTGCTTGTTCAGGACATAATCAACTTTTTAGCCTCTGAGAAGGCTTAAAGTTATCTTTTATGTTACTCTGTGCTAAAAAACAAAAACATAAACAGCATGCTCTTAATCCTTTGGTGAGTGGACCCCTAAAAGCAGATCAGTCAGCACCTACTGTGACCATGGCTGAGGTTTTGTTATCTGGCCCTTTGCCATATGGGCCAATGTGTGTGTTTGTGTGAAGCTACATGTGTGTGCGAGTCTTTTCCACAAGCAGCTGTTCAGCTATTAGA